>NW_007252774.1:293403-312442 GCF_000164805.1 Carlito syrichta | reverse complement strand
TTTTTTTTTTTGATTTATTGTAGAGATGAGGTCTTGCTGCCCAGGCGGGTCTCGAACCCGCGGGCTCAGGCAATTCACTCACCTCAGCCTCCCAAAGGCGCGGGATTACAGGCTGAGCCACCGAGCCGGACTCATATTATTTTTTAAATCATGTTTTTCAGAAAACAAAATAAAGTTAGAAGTTAAAACAAGTGCCCCTAAAAAATTATAAAATATTGAGTAAGGACATACTATTCAAGCAAAAATAAATTAGGGATTAACTTGCAAGCACAAGATAACATTAAAATCAGACTAAAAATAATTGAGACAAAGGGTACTTTCCAGTGATAAAACAACGAGGATCTCATTGTCATGAATTGTTGTGTTCCTAATATCACATAATTGATATTAAGAAAAATGCAAATAGTGCCAAAATTAGTACATAAAAACCACTTGGTAGGGCTTTCTAATGAAACTCTCAGCTGAAGAAAAGCACATTAAGTAGAAGAAAAAAAAATGAGGAGACATTAACCAAATAACATAACGAATAAGGCATGTATTGTTAATTCTGTATCAGAGAACAGCAAATACATATTCTTTACAAGTACCCATGGAACATTTACAACTTTCAACCTTATGTTGGTGTGATACAAATAAAATAATTTAAAGGATCATATTTCTGATCTCATCAAAATCAAAATGGGATTGTGAGAACAAGATCAGAAATCTCACCCATCCCACCTTCAAAATGATCCCTAGTGCAAAGACAGAAGCATAACCAAAGTTGCCGAATATCTAGAAAATAACAGTAATGGAAATGCCATAGATAAGGGCTTGCATAAGTTATAATTATGCTTACAGAAAATTCATAGCTATTAATATATTAGTATATGAAAAGCACGAAGATAAATGAAATATTCATTTTAAAAGGTTTAAAAAAGCAAAATAAATGTAAGGAAGACAAAATACGAATTAATGAATAAAAGCCAAAATTAATGATTTTGAAAACAGAAAAAATAGAATTAATAAATACAATCAAATGTTGCTTTGGAAAACAGACTATTCATTAACTATCTAATTTAAAAAGTGTATGTTTGTTTCTGTGTGTTGGTGTGAGATATGTGACTGGAGAAAAATAATATTCACACTAAAGCCAAATAAGTGGGACAAGATAGAAAAGTGTAAGTATATCCCATTTCTGAATATTTATTTTAAAAAATCTCGAAAGTCTTAGCAAATATAATTCATTTCCATATGAATTAATGGTTTAATAAGTTATAACCAAGTCAACTGTTTTATAGAAAAGAAAGAGCTACTCAAGATTAAGTGTTATATTAATATTATTCAATGTCTTAATAAAGCAAAGAAAAAAAAGACTCAGCATGTGGTTATCTCAATAAATACCTAAGCAAATTAATTATAAAATTTACCCCGGCCGGGTTCGGTGGCTCAGCCTGTAATCCCCGCGCTTTGGGAGGCTGAGGTGAGTGGATTGCCTGAGCCCGCGAGTTTGAAATCTGCTTGGGCAAGCGAGACCTCATCTCTACAATAAATCAAAAAAATTAGCCGGGTGTGGTAGTGCATGCTTGTAGTTCCAGCTATTTGGAAGGCTGAGGCGGAAGGATCACCGGAACCCAGCGGGGTTGAGGCTGCGGTGGCAGGGAGCGTCCACTGCACTCCAGTCTGGGTGACAGAGTGAGACTCTAACTCAAAAAAAAAAAAAAAAAAATTTACCTATGCCCGATTTTTAACTGCTTTATAAAATATGGGATATATTTTTTTAATCCTATTGAATACAAAACTATTAATTTTGAAACAATGAAAACATTTCTGTTAAAGTCAAGAACAAGGCAAAAAACCCCCAAAAGACTGTGTTGATTATTATTTAATATTGTTAAATACTATACGTGCTAGTCATTGCATTTAGAGAAAAAAGAGATATATGATTTATAAAAAAGAGATGTGGAAAATTATTATCAACATATGAAACTAAAATATACCATTAAAAACTCAAATGACAAATTATAGAAGATAATTTATAAGATAATTCATCAGAATTGCTAACAAACATTCAATAATACATTTAATTGTACTATATTAATATAAATTTAATGTAAGAACATATCTCATGTATAAATGTAATAATAAATATTTACTTTCTATAATTTTTCTTAACAAGATATGTGTAGGGCCTATAAGAAAAATTTTTTAAAAACTGTAAAACTCTCCTAATGACATAAAGAAGACTTGAATAAACAAAGACAGACTTAGTTATTTTATAAGATTGTGTAAATAGTAAAAAAAAAAAGTATATTAATTTAAATACTCAGTGTAATCCCAACAAATGTAGAATGTTTCACTTGGGAACTTGAAAATATGACTCCAAAATTCCTCTGGAAAATTGTCATGAAGAAATTGCCAGAACCATTTTGAACACGAAATGAGAGTGGACTAAACCATCAGATATTAATGTGCATTGCAAAGATATACAAATTAAAACTATGTGTTACTATAGCAAGAATAGACTAACAAATTAAGAAAACACAAAATTTATCCAAATAAGCTTAATTGCACATCAGAAGAAATGGATTATTATAGCATTTCAAACCTGTGAAAGAAAGATGAATTACTGAGGAGTTTCTTTTGAGCTACAGGCTACCCATTTGGTAAGACAGAGAAATGAAAGCTAAATATCCATCTTATTTTTCACACTGAAATAAACTATAGATTGATCAAAATTAAGATGAAGTGTGAAACTGTAAACATAAAAATAAATTTAAATTTTTTTGAGCTAAAGCCCTATCTGTATTTGACCTAAAATCAGAAACTATCAAGATACAGATTATTAAGTATGCGAACATAAAATAAATACCTCTGCACAACATTCAGAATTATAACCAAAGTCAAACATGTGAAAACTTGATATGCAACACACAGGACAAAGATCTAAAGCCCTTGATATATAAGAAACTCTTACCAATCAGTAAGAAAAAATAACTATTGCCTAATACAAAGCTGGAAAGAAAGGAAAAAAGCAATCTGTTGAAAAAATGCACCCAAGCAAGACTCATAAAATATCCAGAAAAATACATGAGAGAAAGATTATCAAACTTTCTTATGATTAAATAAAATTAAATTAAAATAACAACTTTTTTATTGTTTTGTTTATCATTTCACCAAAGATTGAGAAGCATGACAAGTATATAGGGAAACAGGCATTCTCGTGCTGCTGATGGAGGTATATATCAAAAGACTATTTGGTTACTTTAAATATTATTAAAACTGCACAGATTATTTTTACCCATAATTTAATCTCTAAGAATTTATCTTACAGATAATTTTGGTCACATATGTGTAAGAATATTTTCCAATGTTCAAAAAGGACTAATCAAAGTAAGGTTATCCCATGGAATGGCGTAGTTTTCAGTCATTCAAAAGATTGAAAATTTTATAATTTTCTCATGTACAATTATAGAATGATCTTTAATCCACATTTAAGGAAAAATAACAATATCAATGTTCAGAACAGTTTGTTTTCTAAAGATAGGGTCTCATTCTGTCACCCAGGCTGGGGTGCAGTGGTGCAATTGAAGCTCGCTGCAACCTCAAATTCCTAGGCTCAAGTGATTCTCCTACCTCAGCCTTTGAATAGCTGGAACTACAGGCTATCTATCACCACACCAGGCTAATTTTTAGAATTATTATTATTAGTAGTAGTAGTAGTAAAGATGAGGTCTCACTTTACTGCCCAAGCTGGTCTTGGACACCTGGCCTCAAGGATTGGCTTCCTGGAGTGCTGGGATTACAGGAGTGAGTCATTCTCTATTGTTTTTAATCAATTAAGTAAAGAAAACATACATCCTCTTGCTTAAGCTTTCAAAATTTCTGAAAACGTCCACGAAAATAGTCAGTTCACATAGTGCTTTTGGGATGCTGACCTGTGAGACCAACTTCCAACTTTGTTGGAAGAGTTGTTTTTCATTATTTTACCATACAAACCCTTTAAATTTTTATCACGTGCATGCATTTCTTTTTTAACAAAAATGTTTAAAAAGACAAAATAGCAATTTTTTTCCATGAACGAGTGAGAACTAGATGATAACATTATTTGTAGAGAATGTTTTACAGCCTCTGTGAATCAAATTATAAATAAATGAAATATATTTTAACTTGAATAAAAGGAATGAACAGATTAATGGTAAAAATATTACATAGTGGTTAAAAGATTAGTCCGTGGAAGCATGCAGGCTTAGTTGGAGTCATAAAAACACATATGATCTGTATTATTTTATTCAACAAGCAACTATGCTCTAGGCATTTTGTTTATTTTCCACCAGCCTCAATTTTATATTAAGATGAGGATAATAGCAATGTTAGTAACAGTGATAATTATATTAATGCCTATCTCAAAAACTATTATAAGGACTAAGTAATCAAGTGACCATAAAGCTTTTAGCACAATTTCTGACACAGTAATTACTTAAAATATATTAGCTATAATCTAAAGAAGTATGAAAAAATGCCAGCCCTTATTTCACTCCAGGATAACCTATTAGGATGAGAGAGAGAAACCTATGTAAAGATACAGACATAACTATTTTCTAAACACAAAATGGATTCATATTGTTTGAAAACCTGCCTTTACCCCTTAGCAATGCATTGCCTATATCTTTTCAAATCAATAAACTCACCTGCAGTGGGGCGCGGTTGTTCATGCCTGTAATCCCAGCACTTTGGGAGGTGGAGGCAAGAGGATGACCTGAGCCCAGGGGTTCTCGACCAGTCTGGGCAACTTGGAAAGACCTCATCTCTACAATAAATCAAAAAATTAGTGGGCACGGTGGCACACGTTTGTGATTCTAGCTACTTGGAAGGCTGAGGAGGGAAGATCACCTGAGTCCAGCAAGTTGAGGCTGCAGTGGCCATGAGCATGCTACTGCACTCCAGCCTGGGTTACAGTGACAGTCTAACTGGGAAGAAAAAAGTACACATGTACACCTGCTGCCATGCCTTAGTTCAAGTTACCACATTTTCCTGCCTGAATCTTTGCAACAGCCACTAACCTATGTCCTGCTTCTTCCGTGTTCACGTCTCTCAACTTCTGCAAATTCTTTAAGCATTTTCCATTGTCCACAGGGTCCAAACTTCATCGTTTGGTGCACTAGGCTTTGGGCAATCTAATCTGTGTTTATTTTCATGGCTTTATTTTCCATTACACTTCTCCACGAACTTTATGCTCTTGTTACTGCTTACCCAGCAGAGGCAAGGACTACAGGGCTTGCCTTTCCAGCAGGCTGTACTGTAGAACTTAGGCAAGTGCATGGACTTCAAATTCAGACTGACTTGCATTGCAATCTTGGTTCTGACACTAAGTGTAATGTGTGATGTGTGGCAGGGGGAAATTTTTTTTTGACTTAGTTTTTTTAAAGTGTTTTTGATGAGACAAAATTTTCTTGTTTAAGCACAAGAATAATTGCATTTATAAGCCAGAATACAACAATAATTAACAAAAACTACGATGTGATTCACATAGTAATAATTAACTAAATGTTTTTTCCCTTAGAACAGAGGCAAGCTTTCTCACAACTGGACTTTTCCTTAAATATCCACTGTAAACATTTCCGTTCCCTTGGTCACTCTTACCCAGGTTTTTACCAAAGCTTTCTAACTGGTATTCAAATTTCTATTTGGTCCCTCCTCCTATCCTTTCTTTCAGAGTCATCTTTCTAAGCATTTCGTTGACCATGTCTCTCTGCTGTTCAAAAATGTTCAGTGATTCCCATGACCCCAGACTAAGCTCTTGTCTCCTGCCAATATACTCTCCTAGCTCCATGGTATCCCGTTCTTCTACCTTCATTTATGCTCCAGCATTCTCTAGAGCTTTCCCATTCCTGTGTCTGTGCTCAAATTGTTCATGTTTCCAGAATGTTTTACCCTAACAACTGCCTTTTGAAATCTCTATCCTCTTTCATGCTCAAATTGCCAACATGAAACTTTCTTGAATGCAAATGTGTTTCTCTGCTTTATATTTTCAGAGAACTGTTTGGACATTTCTCATAAGTATATATTAACTTCATACTTTATAAAAGCATTTTTTTTTCTCTCCAGTAGATTGGGAGTTCCCTGTGAACAAGGGCAGTAACATTTATCTTTAGACTTCCATCATCTGAAATCACAGTTGGAACACACTGGTAATTAAGAAGAATGCTCATTAAATAAAATGAGTGAATAAATGGCCCGCAAGCATAGCTTCACCTCCACCTTACTACCAACATTGTGTGGTTGGAAGGCAGTTGAATAATGATTTTAGTGCTGTGCTATTGTATGGAAGGCACGATGACAAAAATATTTACCATTTTTTTCTGAGACAATTTTACGCTGGGCACTGTACTAGTCATTTTATGTTTATGATCACATTTCATCTTAACATCCTGGCTAGGCCCATTTCACTATCTTTGTTTTACAGATGAGATAACTGAGATTCAGAGATAATAATAGTTAGCCTGCTTGCCACTGACACACACTATCCCATTATATTATATAACCTATAGAAATATAGGTCCTTTTTATGGTATGACAATGATATGCCAGCTACTGTATCAGACATCTTATATCTGTTTTTTCTTATTGCTGTCCCCATTTCAGGACATGAAAGCAAGAGGTCAAATGATTTTCTCAAGGCCACTCACTCACCAAGTAAACACAAACAAACTAACAAAAACAGAAACAAAGAATCACAAAAATTAAAACTCATATCTGTCTGCCTGTAAAATTATCATGCCATAGATTAGCTTGCATAGCTGCCTTGAAAGATATGCTATACACTAACCATCCAGCACGTAGGCACAAATGCAAGAAAAACAGATGCTGAGCACTGATAAAGGAGAGAGAGAGGGAAGCGGGGATAAGGAGTACATAACCACACATTGGGTACCACGTTTACTACTGCAGGGGAGAAGATTCGCTAGAAGCCTAAACCTCACCTTCATGCAAATTACCTGTGTAGTAAATCTTCACATGTACCCCACAACTCTAAAATATAATAATGAATGTAAAGTAAAAAATAAAAAATAATAAAATAAAATAGCCATAAACTATTTTATTCCCCTGAATGAGATGATGTGATAACTAATTTGTTAGACTAGTTCATGAGGTTCATGCAGGAGCAAGTTGAGAGACAAAGTATATAAGAATCAGATCACCAGGGACATAGCATGCCATATGGCACAGTTTGAACTCTCTCCTGAAGGCAATGGAGAAAACACTGAACTATAGCAGGGAACGCACAAGCAAAGGGACATCTATTGGGAAGCTGTTTCAGTAAAGCCAACTAAAAGAGATAGTAGCTAACACAGAGGTGATGAAGAGGAGACGACTGAACCAAAAAATTTTTAGAAGCTTGTTTATTTAATAAATTTCACAATTGCCTCTTGAGCAAACTTTGCAACAATACAAAGTTCGTTTCAGTTTCTAGTGTAACTGTTAAAACCAAAGTGAAATTTGTGGTTACTATCACCCATAGACCTCTGTCACCATCAGTGGGGATAAGAAGCCCTCCAACAGGAAAAATGATAATTTTACCTCACAACATTCTTATATCAGTTTAAGAGATGCCAAAGTACAGCCCACACATTGGTGTACTAGAGTCAGTCTTCCCTTTGTAAAGGAATCAATAGCTGTTCTGCTAGCAATGGCTACAAAGCACCTTTTAAAACTAATAATTGTGGAAAGGCTGAATCCTTTATAATAAAAATCTTTAAAACCTTTATAAAATTCCCTTGTAAAGCCACTTTTCTGGGGAGACCTATAATTATTGAAAGGCAAGATGAGAGCATCAGCCCATTTCACATAAACATGGGCGGTATGAGCCTCAACCAGGAAAGCTGAAAGTAGGGAAATAAAACCCAGATGAGAAAATGAACCAAGATCAATTTTTTTCCCAATGTATTTTATTGTATACAAACGATAAAGCATAAACAGCCTCTGATTTCCCACCAGACTCTGCTGATTTTTTTCTAAAAAAGCTGTGTGCTGACACTGAATCTCAAATCCTATCATTCTAATATACACACCACATTCAAGCTCTATGCATTCTGCTGAAGTTAACCCTATTTTCATGTGACTGCCCCTTCTTTTTCTTGAATTTTAAATCTAGGCATTTAGTTAGTCTTTAGAATATTATTTTTTAATCTCTTAAAAATCACGGTAGTGGGGGTAATGATATCTCTTTAATCTCTGCTTAATATACTGGATTATGTGTTGCTCAAAAGGCAAAGAAAAAAGAATCTGGTTAAACTCAAGTTTGTCCCAGTAGCCCCTTCAAGCAATACTCCTGCTTTTAGCAATGTTTTCCAAGGCACTTCTTCCTATAAAATCCAATAGGATCTGGGCAAGCCTCCTTAAAATATACAGCATGAGCAGAAAAAGAAACAGAAGAACAAAAAAGTAAAATTGTGTGGCCTTGGTGACATAATTGATCACCTGGGTCTGTTTCCTTATCTCTAAAATGAAAGTGTTAGGCCAGAACTTGGAGGAAAAAAATGATAGTTTTAACATCATTTGCCCATTCTGATGGAACAACAGTGACTGTCTCACATTCTCCCTGGATTCTCAGGTGGGCTCCAGGCTCAGAAGGAAAGAGTGTCATGATTGACTAGTGGTGTCTGCCAAGAGTTCAGTATGTGGTAGCAGCAACATGAATGCCAACAAATTTAATGTTCCTGGGATATGGTACTTTTAGTTCTTGTATAATTCTTGTTACTTGTTAGAAAAGAGGGGAAAGACTGTACCTTGGATTAAAGATGCGGTTTCAAGGATTATGGAACAAGGAATTCAATATTCTAGAAAAAAGATGACAAAATAGGCATTAAAAACAGAAGGAAATACAGGGTAAATTATTGATCATGATATAGAAAACCAGAGATGAAATCTGAGATAAATATGCTAATACATATAAATGGGTTGATGGTTGAGATAAGACCTGTTGTCTGCAGTTGGTTCTTTCCATGTAATGCTTGAGGGTCAGCTGTATATAATGAACCTCCCACCCCAAGGACACATGGAAATATCTGGAGACATTTTTGATTAACATGACTGAAGAAGAGTGCTAACTGGCACCTAGGCATCTAGTAGGTGGAGGCCAGGGATGCTACTGAACATTCTACAATGCACAGGATAGCTCCACGTCAATAATTATCCAGCCTCAAATGTCAATAGTGTCAAGGTTGAGAAATTGTGCTTTAAAGGAGTAAATGAAATGCAAAAATTAAAAGCTCTATTCTACATGCATTCTGTTGTGCTAGAGACTTTCTGATGTTCACAAACATATTTGGTCTCTTCTTTAACTCACATCTGGACCGTGTTTTCTAGCCTTTCTTTAAAGTTAGATGTGAACATATGATTGAGTTCAGTTCAACGGGATGCAAATGAAAGTTGCATATCATGCTTCCGCAATTGAACTTTCAATAAAGTTTCCAATTTCTCTTTTTCCTTTTGAAATAGTTGAATGGAGCACGCTCTCACCACCTAGAGTAGGGGAAGTCGCAACCCTAAATTACTGTGCAGAGCAAAGTATTTCCTCATCTGATAATTCCCCATATTGAATTGTGAAAGTGCAGGAAATATAAACTTTTGTTTGATTAAAGTCACTAAAAGCTGAGGGTTGTATGTCACAGGAGTGAGTCTGTTGGAGTAAGCTACCTAATATATAACCAACTGGTCAGTCTTAGCCTATTCAGGTTGCTACAACAAAATACCTTAGCCTGAGTAATTTATAAAGAACACAAATTTGTTTCTCGCAGTTCCAGAGGCTGGGAAGTCCAAAACTGAGATGTCACTAGATTCAGTGTCTAGTGAGAGCTCCTCTTTGCTTCCAAGATTGCAACTTGTTGCTGTGTCTTCACATGGTGGAAGATGGAGGGACAAAAAGGGACAAACTCACTTCTTCAAACGTTTGAATAAAAAACTAATTTCATGCATGAAAGTGAATCCCTCATGGCCTAATGACCTCTCAATGGGTCCATCTCTTTATACCACCACCTTAGGGTTTAAGTTCCAACATAACTTTGGAGGGGCACATACATTCAAACCACAAATGTACTGAGCTCTGTTCCCTAGCATGGTCAGAAGAGTAGCATTTTCCTGTCTTTGTTAGGCAGTGTGTGTGTGTGTCTGTCTGTCCTCCTCTCTCAACTATACATGGATATATGTTTTGTTAACTTCCCCTTAAGGGTCTTTATTTCCAGTCTAAGCTTCCCCATTCTTTTTTTTTTTTGAGTTGGAGCCTCACTCTGTCTCCCAGACTGGAGTGCAGTGGCCGCCCCCGGCCACCGCAGCCTCGACCTGCTGGGCTCCAGCAATCCTTCCTCCTCAGTCTTCCAAGTAGCCAGAATTACAGGCATGCGCCACCATGCCAGGCTGATTTTTTGATTTATTATAGAGATGAGGTCTCGCTGCCCAGGTGGGTCTCGAACCCGCGGGCTCAGGCAATCCACTCACCTCAGCCTCCCAAAGGCGCAGGATTACAGGCTGAGCCACCGAGCCCGGCTAGCTTCCCCATTCTTAAGAACTTATTTTGGATCTTTTTGGTTGTTTGTTTTCCTCTCCAAAGCTGTTGGTGTTCTACATTAGTATCTACAATGTCTCAAAAGCAGGAGCTTACATCAGAATTTCTGACATCATTGAAGCATCCTGACTTCATACCAGATTTAAGGATCCTTGAATTATTTTAAATTCTGAAGAAAAATTATATAAAGTACTATAAAGGGTCTATGAGTCATAAAATGTGTTTTATATAATCCTTGCCTTCAAATCATATATGTTCTGATAAAATAATTGTAAAAATACCAGGAAAGCTAAGATAAATATATTGTAAGAATTTATTTTAAAGTCTTTCAGGAGTTTTATAAAGCCTAAAAGTATAGAGGCTTTATTAAAGTATGAATTGAAGCATGGGCCTTTCATGTGGGTTTCAAGAATGGGTTGGATTTTGACAGAGGAATGCAGGCCAAGTCATAAAGTCTTTAAGTTGTCAATTAACTAGGGGCAACAGAAAACCCATTGTTTAGTCTAGAGAAGTACTTTACAATAAAAATATAATGAGTTACAAATTAAAAATAGATGAGAATTTTAATTTTTCAAGTAGTCATTTTAGAAAAGTCAAAAAGAAAACCAAGTGAAATTAATTTCTCAAAAAATTTTTCATTTTAAATATGTGGGGTAAAATTCAGGGTTAGGTATACAAATATTTATTATGCAGGTGCCCTTGTTGACAAGGTGTGCGCCCCCACCCCCTGGTAGTTTCCCACTAGGGACAATCCCACCCTCATCCTACCCTGGCAGTTTCCCACTACTGCCAATCCTTTTCTTATAGTATAACAATAGTTGTTCAAGGTCCACTTATGAGCGAGAAGATGTGGTACTCAGTTATTTGTTTCTGTGATAGATCACTCAGTATTTTAGCATCTAAGTTCATTCGAATTGCTGTGAAGTTCATAATTTTGTCCTTATTTATGACTGCGTAATATTCTGTTGTGCATATGTACCAGATGTTTTTTATGCAGTCCTCTTTCAATGGGCAGGACATTTGGGTCCATGTTTTTACTATTGTGAATAATGCTGCAATAAACGTGTGTGCAGGTATCTTTTTGATAGAGTGATTTGAGTTCCTCTGGGCATATTCCCAGTTGGGAGATGTGGGGTCATATGGGAGGTCAAGTTTAAATCTTTTAAGAATCACCAACCTGTTTTCTAGAGGTTGTACTAGTTTACACTCCCATCAAAAGTGCAGAAGTGTTCCCTTCTCACCACATCCTCTCCAGCATCTGTAGTTTTTTGAGCTGTTGATGATGGTCATCCTGACTGGAGTTAGGTGGTATCTTAGTGTGGTTTTAATTTGCATTTCTTTGATGACTAGTGATGCTGAGCATTTTTTCATGTATCTGTTGGCTGCTTGTATTTCTTCTTTTGAGAAGTGTCTAGTTATATCTATTGCCCACTTTGTAATGGGTTTTTTTTTTCTTTTCAGCACTTTTGAGTTTCTTGTAGATCCTACATGTTAGGGTTTCATCACATATAAAGTTGACAAATGTTTTTTTCCCAATCTGTAGGCTATCTCCCCACTCTCTCAATGGTTTCTTTGACTTTGCAGTAGTTTGTCAGTTTGATGAGGTCCCACTTGTCTATCTTATCTCTTATGGCATGGGCACTTGGGATTTTGATCAGCAATGTGTTGCCAGTTCCAATTTCCATAAGGGTATCTCCTGCATTTTCTAAGGTTCATATCGTTTGAGGTTTTCCCTTTAGTTTTTGATCCATTTAGAATTGATTTTTGTGTATGGGCATAGGTAGAGGTCTTGTTTTAATCCTCTGCGTATGGTCAGCCAGTTTTCTCAGCACCATTTATTGAATAGGTTCTCCTCTCCCCAGTGGTTTGTGGTAGAGGCTTTGTTGAAGATGAGTTGGTTGAGAAATTGATGTTTTGCTTTCTGGAATCTCTATCCTGTTCCATTGGTCTATATGCCTGCTCTTTTTTTTTGAATTGGAGTCTCACTCTGTCAACCAGACTGGAGTGCAGTGGCCGCTTCTGGCCACCGCAGCCTCGACCTGCTGGACTCTGGCGATTCTTCCGCCTCAGCCTTCCAAGTAGCCGGAATTACAGGCTTGCGCTACCATGCCCGGCTGATTTTTTGATTTATTGTAGAGATGAGGTCTTGCTGCCCAGGTGGGTCTCGAACCCGCGGGCTCAGGCAATCCACTCACCTCAGTCTCCCAAAGGCACGGGATTACAGGCTGAGCCACCGTGCCTGGCTATATGCTTGCTCTTTTAACTACCAGGATGTTTTGATTACTGAAACTTTATAATAAAGATTAAAGTCTGGGACTGTGATACCTCCTGCTTTGTTTTGTTTTTTTTTGCTGAGGATTGTTTTGACTATTTGTGGTCATTTATGTTTCCATGTGAATTTCTGTATTGTCATTTCCAGGTCTGAGAAGAATGCTGCTGGTAATATAATGGTTATTGAGTTAAATCTGTAGATTTCCCTGGGTAGAATAGACATCTTAGCAATGCTGATTTTTCCAATCCAGACCATGGAATATTTGCCCATTAGTTTGGGTCATTTTTTATTTATTTTAGCAGCATTCTATAGTTTTCTTTGTAAAAGTCTTTGACTTCTCTTGTTAGGAAGATGCCAAGGTATTTCAATTTTTTTTATGGCTATTGTGAATGGAATTGTGCTTTTTATTTGGGATTCTGTTTGTTTATTGTTGGTATATAGGAATGCAACTGACTTTTGCACATTTATTTCTTTATCAGTGCAAGGAGGTTTTTGACAGATTCTCTTGGATTTTTAAAGTATAGAATCATGTTGTCTGCAAAGAGGGATAACTTAACTTCTTTTCTTTTACCTCTGATTTCCTTCTCTTGTGTGATTGCTCTAGCTTGGACTTTCAATACTTTGTCGAACAGGAGTTGTGAGAGTGAGCACAACTTGTCTTGTTCTGACTTTCACAGGAAATGGTTCCAATTTCTGTCTGTTTAGTAATATGTTGGCTGTGGTTTCTCCTAGGTCTCTCTTAGTATTTTGAGATCTATTCCATGTATGCCTAGACATTTGAGGATTTTTATGAAGACAGGATGCTGGATTTTATCAAAAGCTTTTTCCACATCTAATAACATAATTATATGATTTTTGTCTTTACATCTGTTGATATATTTAACTATGTCTTGTGGGTGTTGAACCAGCCCTGCTTCCCGGGGATGAAGGCTTCTTGGTCATGGTGGATGATTTTTGAGATGTGCTGTTGAATCTGATTTGCTAGAATCTTGTTGAAAATGTTAGCATCTATGTTCATCAAGGATATTGCCTGTGATTCTCTTTCATTGTTGGATCTATACCCAGTTTGGGTATCAATATGATGTTAGCTTCATAAAATGATCTGGAGAGAGTTCCATCTTTGTCAATTGCCCAGAATACTTTCAAAACAATTGTTATCAGCTCTTCCTTGTATGTTTTGTGGAATTTGCTGGAAAACCTTCTGGTCCAGGGTTTCTTTTGTAGGTAGTTTTGTTATGACAAAGTCAATCTCCTGAGTTGTTATCAGTCTATTTAAGGTCTTGAATTCTTCCTGTTTCAACCTGGGGAGGTTGTGTGATGTCAGAAAGTCCTCCATTTCATTTAGGTTTTCGAGTTTGTTTCCATACAGGTGTACATAGTAATCTCTGATAATCTTTTGTATTTCTTTGGAGTCAATTTTGACTTCATCTTTTGCATTTCTGTTTGTGTTTATTTGTGCTTTTTCTCTCTTTTTCTTGGTCAGTCTAGCTAGAGGTCCATCAATCTTGTTTATCCTTTAAAAAAAAACTGCTTTTGATTTCATTGTTTTTTTTGTATTTTATTTTTGTCTTCTATGTTTCAAATTTGAGCTTTTATTTTGGTGATCTGGATTCTTCTGCTGAAGTTAAGGTTTTGGTGGTCTTGCTTTTCCAGTTTCCTTAGGTGATTTGTAGGCTGTTAACTTGTGATCTTTCCATTTCCTTCATGTGTGTTTGTAGAGGTATGAATTCCCCCCTTATTATAATAACTGTTTTCACAGCATCCCAGAGAATTTGGTAAGAGGTTTCTTTATTTTCATTTGTTTGCAGGCATCTTTTAATCTCTGTTTTGACTTCTATGTTGACCCAGGAGTTATTTAGCATCATGGTGATAAGTGTCAAAGACTTTGTGGGTTTGGGAGGAACTTTGTTGGTGTTTTTTTTTGTTGTTGTTGTTGTTTTTTATTCCACTGTGGTCTGAGAAGGTGCATGCCAGATTTTCAATCTCATGGAATTTGTTTATGCTTGATTTATGGCCAAGGATGTTATCAATCTTAGAGTACTTTCTATGTGGTAATGAATAGAATGTATATTCCATGGTTGTTGGGTGGAGTGTTCTGTAGAAATCAATTAAGTCCATTTGGTCAAGCATCATGTTGAGGTTCCAGATCTCCTGTTGACTTTTTGTCTTGATGATCTGTCTAGGATTGTGAGTGGAGTTTTTAAGTTCCTAGCTATGATAGTGTTAGAGTCAATAACATTTTTTTCGTTTACCTAGAAGCTGTTTTGTGAAAGTTGGTACTTCTATGTTGTGTGTTTATATTTCTTATTGCTTGATTGAAACTTTTACCATTATATAGTGACCTTCCATATCCTTTTTCAGTTTTGATAGCTTGAAGGGCATTTTGTCTGATATGAAGATCATGACTCTTTCTTTCTTTTGTGTTTTGTTTGCTTGAAATTTTGTTTCCCATCCTTTTTACTTTGAGTCTGTGTCCTTTCTGGTGAGATGAGTCTCTTGGAGACACTATACTGTAACCTCATGATATTTTATCCTAATTTTCTACTCTACATCTTTTCAGTAGTGCATTTAGTCCATTCACATCCAGGCTAATTATGGAGATATGAGAGTTTATCACTGACAGGAGTTTCTTATAGAGTTTTTTGCTACTGCTGTTTTTTTTTTCTTTTTCTTGTTTTTCTTTTGATTTGGGGGTTGATTCATGTGTGTTTTTTGTCATTCTTTTTTCCCTTTCTTCTGTGTTTAATATTTTCTTAAGTGTTTCTTGTAGAGCACATCTGGAGGCAGTGTAAACTCTTAGGGGTTGAATATCTGGGAAAGATTTTAATTCTCCATCATTGATGAAGTTCAGCTTAGTTGGGTAGGTAATTCTTGGTTGAAGTTGTTTATCTTTGAGAACTTTGAAGATTGGGCTCCAAGCTCTCCTAGCCTAAAGTGTTTCTGTAGATAAGTCTGCTGCTATTCTAGTTGGTCTTCCCAGTAGGTAGTTTGACCTTTCTCTCTTGCTGCCTTTAGGATTTTTTCATTTATACTTACTTTGTGTAGGTGAATTATTATGTGTCTAGGTGTTGGTCTTCTCATTTGTTGTCTTTCAGGGTTCTCTGAATCTCTTGTGTTTGAATGGTCATGTCACTTGTTGGGAGCCAGCCATGGAGGCCCACTGCATTAGGGATCAGGGAGGGCCGTCGACCCCAAGACCACTAGGATGTGTTCGGGAGCTGTTGACCCAATTGCCTCTCCCTTTTCTTGGCAATAAAGCCTCATGTTAGCTCAAGCATGAAAACTCCGAGACTGGGACGAACACAAGCTAACATTAGAAACTCATTGTTCCCATTTCCCTTTGACTGCTGTTTAGACTTCCAGACAGGTCCTGGTTCAAGCCAGGACCAAATCAAAGAGCCCTAGTGCTGAGAGCCCAGCATGACCTTTGGACTGGGCCACATTATGCAAAGCTGGTTTTAGTCATTTTGTTTAATTTCCATTGTGTGTTTTAGGATAAAGTATAGGAATAGATTGTTAATCATTAGGAAATTTAGTCATAGGTAAAGTGTGTAGAATAAAATAAATGTATATATATATATATATATATATACTATATATATAAAATGGTATAATATTTTTAGAAATTGTATTAATACTTCTGAGGGACATTAGCCAAGCATAAGGAAAAGAAAGACAATTTTGGGTTTGTTCTTCCTCATGCTTGAAGAAACATCTGGTGGGCGGGGGATGCCCTCATGCACCTGGCTTTCTATTCATGTAGAAGACATGTGAGTCTGCCTGTGCAAAATTAGGGGATAAAAACCCTCTGTATTTCTCAATAAAGGGTCTTCTGCACTAGACAGAGTCCAGTCTCTTTCTTTCTCCCCCCTTATTTTTCTTTCTCTTTATTTCTCCAGAATAATCACCGACACCACCACATCTTTCCAGGGACGCTCAAATCCTGCAGGGGCTGGCCCCCAGCAGTCACTGATGAGATGAAGGAAGTTTTCTTGGGTAATTTCATGGAATGTTTGCTCCAGGGTGGTTTCTGTCTCTCTTTCTGCTTTAGAGATTCCAATTAATCTTAGGTTTAGCCTCTTGAAATAATCAATCATCTCTTGGATGTTTTCTTCTGTTTTTAAGCTTCTTTTCTATGTTTTTAGCAGTTTTGGTTAGTTCCATATTTTAGTCCTCAAGCTCTGAGATTCTTCTGCTTGGTTAATTCTGCTTTCCATGCTTATCAATCTGTTGTTTATTTCATTCACTGTTTTTTTTTTGTTGTTGTTATTATCTCAGTTATCAACTCCTTCATTCTTTTCTCTTGTCTTTCCTCATTTATATTTATTCTCTCTGTTAATGTCTTGATATTCAGTTTTGTGGTTTGAGACCAGTCATTCTGGGGGCTCTTCATTGTTCAATCTCTGGAGTCTGTATTTTCAGTGGTTGTCCCCCTAGGGGTCTGTGTGAGACTCATATTCTTCATTTGGTTTTTCTTCATTTGTGTAGATTTTCCTCCATTTCCCCACCCCCTTTTTAACCTTTCTTTAATTCTGTTGTTCAGTGAAAGGGGGAATAGTTTTTAATTCTGTTTGCTCAATCTCCTGTTCTTCCTTTGTAGACCCTTTGATTTTGTTCAGTGCTGAGGCTAGGCTAGGGTTGGGAGCCTGTGCTTTTTGCAGTTTTGAGTGAGAGGTGTGATCCAGAAGCTATCTGCTGATCCAAATATTCACCTCAAGTGCATGGACCCCCTGGAGCTCACTTCCCACTGCCTTAAAATTTGTCCATAGCCGGGCTCGGTGGCTCAACCTGTAATCCCATGACTTTGGGAGGCTGAGGTGAGTGGATTGCCCGAGCCCGTGGGTTCGAGTCTCTCCTGGGCAGTGAGACCTCATCTCTACAATAAATCAAAAATCAGCCAGGCGTGGTAGCGCATGCCTGTAATTCTGGCTCCCGGAAGGCTGAGGCGGAAGGATCGCCAGAGCCCAGCAGGTCGAGGCTGCGGTGGCTGGGAGCGGTCACTGCACTCCAGTCTGGGTGACAGAGTGAGACTCCAACTCAAAACAAAAAAAAAATTTGTCCATGCAGTGGGGGTGTCTGTTTGCCCCCTGAAGGAAAAAGTAATAAGAAAAGGGAAAATAATGGAAAAATGAAAGAAGAAGACAAAAGGGAGGTAGAGTGAAAAGAAGGAGAGGGAAAACAGACAGGCTTACCAACTAACATATAAACAGAGAGACAAACAAAGACAGAAAAAGCAAAAAATACAAAAACATACAGACAATCATACAAGCAAACGAAAACTCCCCTGTTGGTGTACACTCCCTCAGAAATACCCATACATAAACAAAAAACCTAAAAAAACCAACAACATTAAAGTAACAGAAACAAAGCAAGCATGAAAACATAAACAAAAACAGAAAGAGAGAGAGAAGGAAAAAAAAATAAAACTAAAACAAACAAGAAAAAAAAATTTGTTCTCTGGCTACTTCTGTGACTCTAGGTTCCTTTCAGGCCTCCACATTAGGGAGTAGCTCTGGTCTCCAGTTCTTCCCTCTGCTCTCAGTGTGGGCTGATAGGGTTGCTCTCAGAATGGGTCAGATGCCCTATGGACTCTTGTGGGAGGAGGATGGATCAGATCTGGACTCACCTTACTTGTTGCTGCTCCCACTCAGATCTGATGTGTCTGTGCCTGTTCCATTGTGGAGGAGGGAAGTCTTTCTCTGAGTCTGATGAGAAGATAGTCACTGGGTCCCAAGATCGAGACTTGGTGGAGCTGGGTGGGGCAATGCAAGTCTCTGCCCAGTCTCAAGACTGAGAGGATGCTGCCTGTTAGTGTCTCATCACTGGTGCTGGAGCTTTATTCCAGTTTTCCATGACATGCTTTCTCCACTGATCCTCCTGCTTGTGCCTGTTCTGCTACTGCAGGTGATGGTATGGACCAGGTGCCAGTTGGTGAGGGGTGGTTGTTCTCTGCTACCTCTTCTTAAGAGAGCCCTGAGAACAGCAGATGATCCTGCATATGCAGGTTTCCAATTTCAAGGTGGTAGTGGGTTGTAGTCACCTCTGAAGGAGAGCCCTGGGTGCATGGGCCCAAGTCTCCCCTCAGAAAGACTTTCACTCACCCACTCACACAGAGAGTCTTTATGAACATTCGCTTTTGCAGAGACTCTCACAGTTCAACCTATTCTGTCACTATCTTGACCCCCTACTCGACATTAATTTTTTTTTTTTTTTTTTTTTTTTTT
>NW_007252774.1:292755-293383 GCF_000164805.1 Carlito syrichta | reverse complement strand
TTGTCTTGTTCCAGTTTTTAGGGGAAATGTTTCCAGTTTCTGTCCATTTAGCAATATATTGGCTTTGGGTTTATCATAGATGGTGCTTACTATTTTGATGTATATTCCTTCTATATCTAGGTGTTTGAGGATTTTTGTCAAGAAGTGATGCTGGATTTTATCAAAAACTTTTTCTGCATCTAACGATGTTGTCACGTGGTTCTTGTTTTTATATCTGTTGATGCATTTAATTACATTTATTATTTTGAGAATGTAGAATGAGCCTGCATCCTGGGAATGAAGGCTACTTGGTCATGGTGGATGATTTTTGAGATGTGTTTGGATCCAATTTGCTAGAATCTTTTTGATGATTTTTGTATCTATATTCATAAGGGATATTGGCCTGTAGTTCTCTTTTCTTGTTGGATCTCTACCTGGCTTGGGTATCAATGTGATGTTAGCTTTGTAAAATGATTTGGGTAGAATTCCATCTTTCCCAATTGCCTGGAATACTTTAAATAGGATTGATATCAGCTCCTTCTTGTACATTTTGTAGAATTCTGCTGGAAAGCCATCTGGTCCAGGGCTTCTTTTTGTAGGTAGTTTTCATATGACAGAGTCAATTTCCTGGGTTGTTATTGGTCTATTT
>NW_007252774.1:285991-292735 GCF_000164805.1 Carlito syrichta | reverse complement strand
GCTACC
This sequence comes from Carlito syrichta, assembly GCF_000164805.1. Lineage (NCBI taxonomy): Eukaryota > Metazoa > Chordata > Mammalia > Primates > Tarsiidae > Carlito > Carlito syrichta. Next base: position 292,729 of record NW_007252774.1, on the reverse strand, counting down.
ATGCCCAGCTAATTTTTTGATTTATTGTAGAGATGAGGTCTCACCAAGTTGCCTAGGCTGGTCTCAAACCCATGTGCTCAGGCAATCCTCTCATCTCAGTCACCCAAGTTGCTGGGATTATAGGCATGAAATACCACGCTGGCCAACATGAATTTTAACAACATATTTTAACTCAGTGTATCTGAAATATTATTTTAACATGTAACAAATATATATATATATATACATATATATATTTATACATATATAAATGTATATATGTATAAATATATGTATATTTGTTACATGTTGAAACATGTATATATATATATATATATATATTAGGTTGAAACACATCTTTATTAATCAAAATAGGAACCATTATAATCAACATATTTTTACCAATGAAAAATAGGTTTGTTTATTCCCGTAGTGTAAAAATCAATGCTCTGGGATTCAATGAACTCTTGAAAAGCATTTTCTGCATCTTGCTGGTTGTGGAAGTATTTTCCCTGCAAAAAGTTGTCAAGATGCTTGAAGAAGTGGGTGTCCATTGGTGAGAGATCAGGTGAATATGATGGGTAAGGAAAAACTTCGTAGCCCAATTCATTCAATTTTTGAAGCATTGGTTATATGATATGCAGCCAGGTGTTGTCACGGAGAAGAATTGGGCCCATTCTGTTGACCAATGCTGGCTGTAGGCATTGCAGTTTTTGGTGCATCGCGTCTATTTGCTGAGCATATTTCTAAGATGTGGTGGTCTCACCAGGATTCAGAAAGTAGTGGATCAGACTGGTAGCAGATCACCAGTGACCATGACCTTTTTGTGGTTCAAGTTTGGCTTTGGGAAGTGCTTTGGAGCTTCTCAGTCCAACCACCGAGCTGGTTGTCACTGGCTGTCATATAACTCTGCAAAGTACATCATAATCCAGTGAAGAAATGGTTCATTATTGTTGCACAGAATAAGAGAAAACAACATTTCAAAATGAAAATGTTTAAATTTTTTGATCAGCTCACGTGGTACCCACTTACAGAACTTTTTCATCTTCCCAATTTGCTTCAAATGTCAAATGACCGTAGAATGGTTGACGCTGAGTTCTTTGGCAACTTCTTGTGTAGTTGTAAGAGGATCAGCTTCGATGATTATGCTCTTTTCTTTTTTTCTTTTTTTTATTATAAAGATGTGGGGTACAATTCAGGGTTGGTATACAAACGTTGATTATGCAGCTACCCTTGTTGATGAGGTATGCTCCTCCCACCCCTAGCAGTTTCCCTCACTGCCAATTCTACTCCCTTTCCGTGACAGTTTCCCACTACTGACAATCCCTTTCTTATAGTGTTATAATTGTTCAAGTTCCACTACTGAGTGAGAATATATGGTACTCTGTTCTTTGTTTCTGTGATAGATCACTGAGTATAATCGACTCCAAAACCATCCAAGTTGCTGCATAGTCTACATGTTTGTCTTTCTTTTTGGCTGTATAATATTCCATTGTGTATATGTAGCACATTTCTTTTATCCAGTCCAACTTCGATGGGCAACATGGTTGGTTCCATGTTTTTGCTGTTGTGAATAGAGCTGCAACAAACATGTGTGCAAGTATCTTTTTTTTGTAGAATTATTTGAGTTCCTCTAGGTATATTCCCAATAGGGGAATTGATGGGTCACATGGAAGGTCAATTTCTAGTTCTTTCAGAAATTGCCACACTGTCTTCCAGAGAGGTTGCACTAGTTGCCACACTGTCTTCCAGAGAGGTTGCACCAGCAGAATAGAAGCGTTCTTCTTTCTCCGCATCCTCACCATCATTTGTTGTTTGTTTTATTAATGATGGTCATTCTTGCTGGGGTTAGGTGGTATCTCAATGTGGTTTTGATTTGTATTTCTCTGATGATGAGGCTGAGCACTTTTTCATGTGTCTGTTGGCTGCCAGTATATTTTCTTTTGAGAAGTGTCTATTCATGTCTTTTGCCCACTTTTTAATGGGGCTGTTTGGTTTTTTTCCTTTCAGTGCAATAGAGTTCCTTGTAGATCCTAGATGGTGGCCTTTTGTCAGATATATAGTTGGCAAATACTTTTTTCCATTTTGTGGACTGTGTTCCCCCTCTCTTGATGATTTCTTTTGCTTTGCAGAAGCTCATTAGATTGATGAAGTTCCACTTGTCTATCTTATTTCTTAAGGTATTGGCCTTTAGGATTCTGAATAGGAATTGGTTACCAGTTTCAATTTCCATAAAGGTGTCTCCTGCATTTTCTAAGGTTCTTATAGTTTGAGGTTTTATGTTTAGGTCTTTGATCCACTTAGAATTAGTTTTTGTGTATGGTGATAGGTAGGGGTCCTGTTTCAATCTTCTGCATGTGATCAGTCAGTTTTCCCAACACAATTAACTGAAGACGTTCTCCTCTCCCCAGTGGCTATTGTTGGAGGTTTTGTCAAAGATGAGTTGGTTGAGAAAGTGAGACTTTGCTTCCAGAATCTCTATCCTGTTCCATTGGTCTTTGTGCCTGTTCTTGTACCAATACAGACTGTTTTGATTACAGCAAAGTTTGAAATCTGGAAGTGTGGTACCTCCTGGTTTTTTTTTTTTTTTTGCTAAGGATTGTTTTGGCTATTCATGGTCGTTTATGTTTCCATATGAATTTCTGTACTATCATTTCCAGGTCTGAGAAGAATGATGTTGGTAACTTAATGGGTATTGCATTGAATCTGTAGATTGCCTTTGGTAGGGTGGACATTTTAATAATGTTGATTCTTCCTATCCATGAGCATAGAATATTTTTCCATCTGTTTGTGTCTTCTTGGATTTCTTTGAGCAGTGTTTTGTAGTTCTCATTTAAAGGTCTTACACTTCTCTGGTTAGGAAGATGCCGAGGTATTTAATTTTTTTGTGGCATTGTGAATGGGATTGTGTTGTAATTTGGGTCTTTGCATGCTATGCTGTTGTATAGGAGTGCAACTGCATTTGCACATTTATTTTGTACCCTGAGATTTTGCCAATGTCCTTTATTAGTGCAAGCAGGTTTGTGACAGTTTCTCTTGGATTTTCAAGGAATGGGATCATATCATCAGCAAAGAGGGATAACTTGATTTCCTTTTTTCCTATTTGGATACTCCTGATTTCCTTCTTTTGTCTAATTGCCCAAGATAGGACTTCCAACACAATGTTGAACAAGAGGGATGAGAGTGGGCAGCCTTATCTTGTTCCATTTTCCGGTGAAATGTTTCCAGTTTCTGCCCATTTAGCAATATGTTAGCTGTGGGTTTATCGTTGAGGGCACTTTTGAGATTTGTTCCTTCTATACCTAGGTGTTTGAGGGTTTGTATCAAGAAGTGATGCTGGATTTTATCAAAAGCTTTTTCTACATCTAATGAGATAATCATGTGGTTCTTGTTTTTAAGCCTGTTGATGTATTTAATGACATTTATGGTCTTGTGAATGCTGAACCAGTCCTGCATCCTGGGGATGAAGCCTACTTGGTCCTGGTGGATGATTTTTAAGATGTGTTTTTGGATTCGATTTGCTAGAATCTTGTTGAGGATTTTTGCATCTATGTTCATATGGAATATTGGCCTACAGTTCTCTTTTTTGTTGGATCTTTCCCGGTTTGGGTATCAGTGTGATACTAGCTTTGTAAAATGATTTGGGGAGAATTCCATCTTTCTCATTTGCCTGGAATACTTCAAATAGATTTGATATCAACTCCTCCTTGTACATTTTGTAGAATTTTGCTGGAAAACCATCTGGTCCAGGACTTTTTTTGGTAGGTAGTTTTCTTAAGACAGAGTCAATTTCCTGGGTTGTTATTGGTCTGTTTAGTGTTTCAATGTCTTCTTGTTTCAACCTGGGGAGGTTGTGTCATGTCAGAAAGTCCTCCATTTCATTTAGGTTATCAAGTTTGTTCCATATAGGTGTACATAGTAATCTCTGATAATCTTTTGTGTTTCTTCAGGGTCAATTGTGATTTGGTCTTTTGTATTTCAGATCATGTTTATTTGGGCTTTTTCTCTTTTTCTTGGTCATTCTGGATAGGGGGTCCATCAATCTTGTTAATTCTTTCAAAGAACGAGCTTTTTGTTTTGTTAATGTTTTCTATGATATTTTTGTCTTCTATGTCCTGTATTTGGGCTCTTATTTTTGTGATTTGGATTCTTCTGCTAAAGTTGGGGTTTTGGTGGTCTTCTCTTTCCAGCTCCCTTAGGTGATTTGTTAGGCTCTCCACTTGTGATCTTTCATTTGCTTGATGTGAGCTTGTGGAGATAAAAATTCCCCCTTTTAGAACTGCTTTCATGGCATCCCAGAGGTTTTTGGTAAGATGTTTCTTTATTTTCATTTGTTTCCAGGAATCCTTCAATTTCTGCTTTGATTTCAGTGTTGACCCAGTAGTTGTTCAGTATTATGCTGTTTAGGGTCCATATCATTGTGGGCTTTGGGGAAATTTTGTTGGTGTTGATATTTTTTTATTCCATTGTGGTCTGAGAATGTGCATGGCAAGATTTCAACCTTATGGAATTTGTTTATGCTTGATTTGTGGCCAAGGATGTGATCAATCTTGGAGTATGTTCCATGTGGTGATGAGTAGATTGCATATTCTGTGGTTGTTAGGTAGAATAATCTGTAGGTATCTATTAGGTCCATTTGGTGGAGTGTCAAGTTTAGGTTCTGGATCTCCATGTTGATTTTTTGCCTCAATGATCTATCTAGGGCTGTTAGTGGGGTATTCAATTCCCCTGCTATAATAGTGTTAGAATTCATATCTTTTTTAGTTTATTTAGTAGTTGCTTTATAAATGCTAGTGCTCCTGTGTTGGGTACATATATGTTTAGGATGGGTATTTCTTGTTGATGGATTGAACCTCTTATCATTATGTAGTGTTCTTTTGCATCTTTTAAATTTTTTGATAGCTTAAAGGTTATTTGTCTGATATTAAGATTGCAACTCCTGCTTTCTTTTCTATCCTTTAGCTTTGAGTCTGTGTGTGTCCTTTGTAATGATATGAGTCTCCTGGATGTAGCAAATAATTGGGTCATGGTTTCTTATCCAGTTTGCCATTCTGTGTCTTTTCAGTGGTACATATGGTACATATGGTTCATTCACATTCAGACTGAATATCAAAATGTGATTGTTTATCATTGTCATGTGGTTCTTACAAAATTTTTCTTTGCTTGTTTTCTTTTGGATTTGGGGTTGATGTGTGTGTGTGTTTTCAAGTTGCTTGTTGTGCTGCATTCTCTGCTGATTCTGTGCTCTGCTGTTCTCTTGGTAAGTGTGTGTGGTCATTTTTTTTTCTTTCTTCTGTGCTTAATACTTTTTTAAGTATCTCCTTTAGAGCTGGTCTGAAAGCTCCATCCAATCTCCCAGATTGTATGTCTGGGAAGGATTTTAATTCTCCATCACTGATGAAGCTGAGCTTGGCTGGATAGGAAATTCTTGGCCGAAATTGTTTATCTTTGAGAACTTTGCATATAGGGCTCTAGTCCCTTCTTGATTGTAGTGTTTCTGCCAATAGGTCTGCTGCTATTCTAATTGGTTTTCCCCAGTAGGTAGTCTGACCTTTCTCTCTTGCTGTCTCTAGGATTTTTTCTTTTGTGCTTACTTTGGGTAGGAAAATTATTATGTGTCTGGGGTTGGTCTTCTCATTTGAGGTCTTGTGGGGGTTCTCTGTATCTCTTGTGCTTGGCTGGTCACATCTCTGGTGAGATGGGGAAAGTTTTCTTGGATTACCTCCTAGAATACTTGCTCCAAGTTGTTCTCCATTTCCCTTTCTTCTTTTGGGATACCAATAATTCGGAGGTTCGGTCTCCTGATATAATCGCATGTCTCTTGTAGGCTTTGTTCTTTCTTCTGAGTCTTCTTTCTATGCTTTTGTAGATCAGGTTAATTCCATGTTCGGGTCTTCAAGTTCTGAGATTCTTTCTTCAGCTAGATTAATTCTGCTTTCCATGCTTGTCATCTTGTTATTGATTTACTGGATGAAAATTTTTATTGCCAAAATCTCTGTTACAAGTTCTTTCAGTGTTGCATCTTGTCTTTCTTGAGTCTTATTTACTCTTTCCATCCATTCCCTAATCCCTGTCATATTCTGGAGCCAGTCATTGGTGACTTCCATTGTTTGGGCAACAAGATCTGATTTTTCAGTTTTGTCTTTGGTACATTTGAAATTGCCTGAGGTCTTCCTTTGGTTTTTCCTCATTTGTGACATATGTCTTGTTTTTCTCTTTAGTTCTGCTATTCAGTGTCAATGGGAGAGGCTTTCCTTTCTGATGGATTCAGAATCCAAGGATTCAGAAACTACTTGCAAATTACAATGTTCACTTATTGTGGTATGTGTTCCCTGAGACCCACTTCCCACCATCACTTTATATGACAACACAAAGCAGAAACCAATGCCAAAAATCAATTGAACACACACACAGAGACATACACATATACCCCAAAACAAACTGGAATGACAACAAAGTGAAACAAAATAAACAGCAACAACAAAAAAACCAAGAAAACTAAATACACACACATATGCCTAGCACAAAGTGATAGAGAAGAAAAACAGAAAGACTGGAGGAGGGGGAAAAAGGAATTCAGGTTGAACCCTCACACATATATTGACACACACCTTAAACTATAAAAAATGAAAATTTTAAAACTCTGGGGGGATGCAAATCCAACCCTCACATACACATTGTTGCACAAAGGAAAAATATTTTTTAAAACAGATGAACAGTCAAAAAAAAATTTTTTTTTTTATTTTAAATTTTTAAAAA
>NW_007252774.1:285174-285532 GCF_000164805.1 Carlito syrichta | reverse complement strand
AAACTGGCTGACCATATGCAGAAGACTCAAACAAGACCCCTATCTATCCCCATACACAAAAATTAACTCTAAATGAATCAGAGATCTAAATGTAAAACCTCAAATCATAAGAACCTTAGAAAATGCAGGACACACCCTTATGGAAATTGGAACTGGTATTCAATTCCTGAACAAAACCCAAAATGCATGGGCCATAAGAGATAAGATAGACAAGTGGGAACTCATTAAACTGACAAGCTTCTGCAAAGCCAAAGAAACCATCAAGAGAGCAGGGAGACAGCCCACAGACTGGGAAAAAGTATTTGCCAACTCCATGTCTGACAAAGGCCTAACATTTGGGATCTACAAGGAACTCAAA
>NW_007252774.1:284769-285154 GCF_000164805.1 Carlito syrichta | reverse complement strand
ACCAATAACAAACAAACAGAAACCCAAATAAAAAGCACAATCCCATTCACAATAACCACACAAAAAAAATGAAATACCTTGACATCTTCCTAACCAGGGATGTGAAAGACCTTTACAATGAAAACCACAAAACACTGCTCAAAGAAATCAAAGATGACACAAGTGGGAAAATATCCCATGCTCATGGATTGGAAGAATCATCATTGTGAAGAGGACCATCTTACCTACGGCAATCTACAGATTTAATGCAATACCCATCAAATTACCAGCAACATTTCTTCTCAGAGCTAGAAAAAAACAATACAGGAATTCATATGGAAATACAAATGACCGAGAATAGCCAGAACAATCCTCAGCAAAAAAAAAAAAAAAAAAAAGCAGGGGG
>NW_007252774.1:275197-284749 GCF_000164805.1 Carlito syrichta | reverse complement strand
ATATGAACAGACACTTCACAAAAGAAGACATCCGAGCAGCCAACAGACACATGAAGAAATGTTCAACCTCACTAACCATCAAGGAGACACAAATTAAAACTACACTGAGATACCACCTAACTCAGTCAGAATGTGGTACATATACATGAGGGAATACTACACAGCTATAAAAAAGAACAAAATCATGAATTTCGCAGCAACCTGGATGGAACTAGAGCCTATAATACTGAGTGACCTTTCACAGCAGCAAAGATCTGAGTATCACATGTTGTCACTCATAAGTGGACCTTGAACATCTATCGTAATACTATAAGAAAAGGATCGACCATGGTGGGAATCTATGACAGGGGACAGGGAGGGCAAGGATGGTGGGATTAATGGTAGTCAATGTCTGGGGATGGAGGGAAACCCCTTATCAACAAGGGTGCCTGAACGATGCATATTTGTATACATAACCCCTAACTGTACCCCACAGTCTTAAAATAAAAAATATGTTTAAAAATTTTTAAATTAAAAAAGCTGCCCCCTTGTGGCAGGCTCTGTAATTGTTACTCTAATCAGGTCTCTCACTCTCCTCAGTGTCCAAAGCAGAGTAGGAGGAAGGGCAGTGGAGGTGGGTGTGGCTGCAGTCTTCCCCTCCCACTCTTGTATGGTCAGGAAGATCTCCTCTGGTGGGGAGGTACAGGATGGTCTCTTCCCCAGGTATGTACTCACAGGGGGTGCCCCAGTCAGGCCTATCCTGGAATGGGATTCTCCTGTTGCGACTGACGTCCAGGCACCACCTAGCTGTGTGCGGCTGATGTTCAGAGGATTGCTGGGGCGGAGGGGGGTTGGGTAAGCCCTGAACTCACCACTGATCTCTTTGGAGTTCTTCTTCATCCTTTTCTGGCCACACCCTTTGTCCCGCGACTGGATCAGAGTAGGGGGTGGGGCGCCTGGAATTCAGCACTACTCAGGCCCCTCCAAAGTTTGTGCTTTCAGGATAATCCCTCTGGGTCACGATCAATCCTTGAGTAGTTGATCTACCTACCAGTCACAGAGATAGGATCTGTTGCTCCCTGGTGAGCAAGTCAAAGTACTTTCCTGCCCTGCCTTCAAGATGGTGGTAGGGTACATCTCTTGTCCTCTTTCGTGGAACTTTGCCTCTGGACTACCTTCACAGTCCCTGCTGCCAGTGCCTGTCAGGCACTGAAGTGGTGAGGCAAAACCAGGAATTGGCAGTCTCTCTCCTGCTGCGATGGTGAGGGAGAGCCTGGGGCGATGGTTTCTCCCCACTGCTTTTTTCGCAGAAAAACTTTTGTCTGTTTTTTTTTTGTTTGTTTGTTTTGTTTTGTTTTTTGAGTTGGAGTCTCACTCTGTAGCCCAGACTGGAGTAAAGTGGCCGCTCCTGGCCACTGCAGCCTCTACCTGCTGGGCTCCCGTGATCCTTCCACCTCAGCCTTCCAAGTAGCCGGAATTACAGGCATGCGCTACCACGCCCGGATGAATTTTTTATTGATTGTAGAGATGAGGTCTCGCTGCCCAGGTGGGTCTCGAACCCGCGGGCTCAGGCAATCCACTCACCTCAGCCTCCCAAAGGCGCGGGATTACAGGTTGAGCCACCGAGCCCGGCTTGTCTGTTTTTTTAAAAAAAAATAATGGCGCTTGGCTTCTGTGACCTGGGAAGAACTAGTGATGAAGCAGAGAAGCTGCAGCACCAGTTGTTGCACCAGGGACCTAGCCACTTGCTCACGAGCCCCCACTTAGACGGTCTCTCCCAGCATTTTCTTCCCACGGAGGGTTTGTTGATTTTTTTAAAAAAAAAAAAAGAAAGAAAAGGAAAATGATGCTGGGCTTTTGTGTCTTGGGAATTGCTAGGGTCCAAGCCCAGCAGCTGTGGCACCAACTGCTGTACCAGAACCCTGGCTATTAGCTCCCTAGTCCTCACTCAGTCAGCCACTCACACACCCACTCACTCACCAGCAGGTACACAGAATTTTCCATACACTCACTCACACCAGGACTTGCATAGTCCGACTGACTAGGCCGCCATATTCCCGACCCCCTCTGCTGTTTTTTTTTAAAGAGATTTTGAAGAAACATGTTTTAGCTATTAGTCAAAAAATGATAGGATCCAATCTTGGGTAATAGTAGAGAAATGTATCCAAGTTGAAGGAGAGACATTATGCTCATTTTTACATACGGATGGCTCTTAGGGCTAAATTCAAGGGCTTTCTGATAGGAGAAAGAAAGACTGTTAATGCTAAGATTTCTATGATCTCTGTGTCATGAGATGTCCTATTGAAGGAATGACTGAGTATAAGAAAAGCCATAAGAATAATGGAGAAATTGTTGAAATAATTATTTTAAAGCATGTTTGAGAATCTTGATTATTTCAACATAGATCATCCAGAAGATGACTTAGGCCCTGGCTATCCATTTGCTACATATTTCTATAGTGCTCTGAATGTAAAAGAAAATATATGAGCAATGCATAATATCATTTAACTACTGAAAGTAATCACTCTTGTAACAAAGACAATCAGTGAATTTAGCTGTTCTGGAGCTCAGATGGAACAACTATCTCAATTCATTTCCATGGCAGACTTTTCACAAGAAATAGTCTACCCAGACACACACACACACACACACACACACACACACACACTCTCTCTCTCTCTCTCTCTCTCTCTCTCTCTCTCTCTCTCTCTCTCATATAATCTGTGTACAAAATGCATCACTCTCTATTATCTTTTTTTTTTTTTTGAATCGGAGTCTCACTCTGTCGCCCACGCTGGAGGGCAGTGGCACACTCACGGCCAGCACAGCCTTGACCTGCTAGGCTCAGGCGATCCTTCCACCTCGGCCTTCCAAGGAGCTGGAACAACAGGCACATGCCACCATGCCCCACTAACTTTTTTTGTTTTAATTGTAGAGAAGAGGTCTCTCCAAGTTGCCCAGGGTGGTCTTGAACCCCTAGGCTCAGGCAATCCTCTCACCTCCATCTCCCAAAGTGCTGGGATTATAGGTGTGAGCCACCTCGCCCAGCATTATTATCATTTTAAGAGAAGAAACAAAAAGTAAATGACATGGCAGAACCCAGGCAGCTTCCTACACTCATAGGTACATTTTGCACTCAGGAAGCCACTGCCTCTTCTTAGTATTTCCCAGAAGGAACCCTGAAACTTGCTCTTGGAGGGTCTTAACAGGGTCTACCACAGAGAGGGTTCGTGTCTGGGTAACTGAATGTTATGTCCAACATTCATGAAGTCTCAATGAGGAGAAACAGGCCCACCAGATCATTCTGGGGAAGTACCTTTAAAAGTGTGAGTAATTTCTTCAGTCACTGTTCTCCCTCTTTCTTGAGACCATTCAAGGGACTGTGATGGACATTGTGAAACTACTTCCTTCCTCCAGATCTCTCAAGATTTGCAACTGAGCCAGGTGTGGTGGCTCACACCTATAATCTCAGCACGTTGGGAGGCCTAGGCAAGAGTATTACTTGAGCCCAGGAGTTCAAGACCAGCCTGGGCAACATAGTGAGATCTCGTCTCTACAAAAATTCAAAAAAATTAGCTGGGTGTGGTAACACGCCTGTAGTCCCAGTTGCTCAGGTGGTTGCAGTGGGAGGATCGCCTGAGCCCAGGAGTTTGAGACTTTGGTGAGCTGTGATCATGCCACTGCACTCCAGCCTGGGTGACAGAGTGAGAATCTGACTCAAAAAGAGACAGAGATTAGCACCTGTCACAGAACATCTCTGCTATGAATGCCAATCCTGTGCTTACACCATTTTGAGGATGAGTCTATAATTCTCATCGTGTGAGGTGCTCTCATCTGGAAGATTTCCCACCAGCCAATTTTTTTTTCAGTTGTAGAGACAAGGTCTCACCATGTTATCCAGGCTGTTCTCCAACCCATGGGCTCAGGCAATCCTCCCACCTCCGCGTCTGCCTCCTAACATTTACCAATTTCTTGCGCAGATGACGTCTCATGGTTATTATTTCTTCCCCACTAAAGTGACCACAACTGGAAATTAATGAGTTGAGACAGTGCAGCTGGCACTGTTGCCTTGCCCCAGATCCACTTGAGAGTATCCCAGGTTTCACCATCCAGTTAAACAATCCAGGCATTTCTGGAAGAAAGAACAGTTCTTTAAGGAAATGTGTATCCTTAAAGTGTTGTGGCTTTTATTATCTTCTTTTTTTAGCTTGCATTTCTGCCATGTTATTCATGACCAAAAATGCATTAGGACCAGCTTGTAATCCTTTCTGTGATGAAAAGATTGATCAGCAAGTCTGTGTGCTGAAACTGTCTTCCCAAAAGATTCCCACCAGCCTGTCACCTTTGATTTCAGCTGTCACCAGTGAACATTCCCTATGTTTATTACTTTATTAAAGGAAGCAAAATGTTGCTATTCTATTACAGTTTCTGCACTTGCACTGGGAACTCTTTTACAAGAAAGAACTTTTTCTCATCCTCTACTTGGTAACCCTAAAATACTGTCTGTACAGCAGAGGCAGGGGAGATTATTACTATTTTCCCTTTCTTTTACAGCTTCCTGGAGAATTAGTGTGTTCTTTAGCTTCCTAAAAACTTAACCATTATGGCTTTCTATCATTAGAAGTATGTGTATATTTGGGCCAGGCACAGTGATTCAGCCTGTGATGCCAGCACTTTGGGAGGCTGAGGCAAGAGGATTGCCTGAGCTCCAGGGATTCGAGACTAACCTGACAACTTGGTGATATTTTGTCTCTACAATAAATCACACACAAAAAAAAAAACCCAGCTGGGCGTGGTGATGTGCATCTGTAGTTCCAGCTACTTGGAAGACTGAGGCAGAAGGATTGCCTAAGCCCAGCAGGTCAAGGCTGTGGTGGCTGTGAGCGTGCCACTGCACTCCAGCCTGGACGACAAAGTGAGACTCCAACTCAAAAAAAAAAAGTGAGACTCCAACTCAAAAAAAAAAAGAAGTATGTGGATATTAATAATATTTTATGTATTCAAATCTTATCTAGCTACTTTTCTTTGATGCTTAATTGGTATCATTACTGGGAAGTGAGATTCTATTCAAGTTGATTCCTGTGTCATTCTCATCATGAATAGACTTTACTAGCATTCATCTTCAGTGTTTCTGTCTTAAACCTGGAATGGGGAATTTATTTTAAGACATTTATTTCTTTTAGTGAGAAATTGTATTTGAGAACATAACCTGAGATGGGGGTAATAATTACTCAGGAGAGGATCATGGTATATAGATCTGTTTAATGGCAAGCAATACAATAAATTTCTGTATGGTTCAAATCAAATGCAGATTAAGTTAATGTTTATTTTTCCAAACAAATTTAAAATTATGCAAATGTTTCTTTTAGTCAGAGTCTCACTCTGTCGCCCAGGCTGAAATGCAGTGGCACGCTCACAGCCACCACAGCCCACTGGGCTCAGGTGATTCTTCTGCCTCAGTCTTCCAAGTAACTGGAACTACCAGTGTGTGCCACCACACCCAGCTAATTTTTTGGCTTATTGGAGAGACGAGGTCTTACCAACTTGCCCAGGCTGGTCTTGAACCCCCGGACTCAGGCAATCCTCTCACCTTGGCCTCCCAAAGTGCAGGGATTACAGGCTGAGCCACCGTGCCCAGCCAAATTATGCAATTTTTAATTAAATTATTCCTGCTGGTTAGAGATGTAAAAGAAAAAAATTAAATTATTTTCCTTTTAATTTTTTTCTTTTATCTTTTGGTGAAAAGCTCAGCTCCTAGTTATATAATAGAATTACTTATTAATATAAACTACAAATCACAATATTTTAATTAATAATATTGTTATGGGTAAAATTTTAAGATTTTTACAGGTGAAACCTGTGTCAGTAGTGAAACCTGTGTCTCTCAGGTCTTCTTTGAGTTCCACACCAGAAAAAAACATCTCTCCTAATTTGGTTAGGCAGATTTAACTCTTTTTAGTTCTGCAATTTGATCATTTACTACTTTAAACTTTTTATTTATTTTTTAAAAATATAAGTGAACATATGCTTGGTATTTTTCTAGGAATCTGTTATAATGGTGAATGAGAACAAGACCATTCCTACATTTCTAGAGCTAACAGAGTAACTGGAAAATGAAAAATGTCACCCATACAACCTAATTGTGCTTCATTACCTCAAAAGCAATGTTGGAAAAGTTTTGAGTAAGTGCAATGATGCAAATGTCAAAATTGGAGATGAAGTGTCGTGTCACTATCTACTAGTTTTTCAGGTGCTTTCTTGAAAAGTATTATAAATTTTTAAAGCATATTCAGATCCATCAGTTTCAGGCATGAAAAAAATAACCTGAAAAGCTTCATGTATGTGAATGCCACACAGTTTTCAGGGATTGAAGAAATTCACCATGGTTGGGTTATAGAGGAGGAGATACACGGTAATATGCAAAGCAAAAACTGTGTGTAATGGCTGGTTCTGGAATGCATTATATGCCCAACCAAGAACTTTAATCTTTCTCCTAAAAACAGTGACAAGCTCAGTATGAGGTCTAACCGGATGTGTAATATCAGCAGCTCTACTTATAAATTACTTAGTAAATGTTCAAATTAACACATTACACATTTGCTAAAATCAGTTTACAACTTTTTAATTAGTTTAATGTTATTAAAATAGTATTAAATGGTTCTAAAAGAAAAATTATTTTTATTTTGGAGACCCAAATTGCGTTAATCAATCTTTACTGTATTTTTGCTAAGTCACTGCAAATTAATGCACAATTTTTGAAAAACTCAAATCATATTTTTTCTACTATCAAACACAATTGAAACTTTTTTCAGTGATTTGATATCTTCTTTCATTGAAAATGTCTCATGTTTTCAATAAGACTTTTGATATATCTATCACATTTTTATAATAGAACAGGTATTTTAGATTCATTATATAAGTGGTATCATGTAGTATTTGTCTTTCAGTATCTAATCTATTTCATTTTTCATAATGTCCCACAGATTTATGCTTTTTTGCACAAATAACAGAATTCCCTTCATTTTAAAGTTAGATTGTAATGCATTGTGTATATATATTACATTTTCTTTACCAGTTTGTCCATTGATGGACTCTTAAGTTGATTCTGTACTTTGGTTATTGTGAATAATGCTGCATTGAACACAGTGTGCATATCTCTTCAAGACCCTGTTTTTAGTTTCTCTAGATATGTTCCCAATAGTGGGGTTGTTGGGTCATAAAGTTGTTCTATTTTAAATTTTTTGAGGAACTGCCATGTTGTTTTTCTTAACCGCTGCACCATTTTATATTTCCACCAACAGTGTACATTGGTTCTCCTTGCTCCACATTATTTTCAACCCTTACTATCTTTTGAGTTTTTTGACAATGATCATCCTAATAGGTATGAGATTATATCTAATTGTGGTTTTGATTTGCATGTCCTTGATGATTAATAATGTGAGCACTTTTTTCTTTTCAGAATGTATTTTTTTTTTATTTTATGTCCTTTGCAGCAACATAGATGCAGCTGGAGGCCATTATTCTAAAGAAAATTAACACAGAAACCAAAAAGCAAATACCACGTGTTCTTACTTATAAGTATGAGCTAACACGAACATAAAGATGGGAAAAACATACACTGAGGACTCCAAATGGAGAGAGTGAGGGAAGGGAAAACTACATCTTGGGCACCATTTGGGTGAGAGGCTCAATAGAAGCTCAAACTTCATCATCACAAAATATACCCATGTAACAAACCTGCACACGTATCTATTGAATCTAAATAAAACAGGTTTACTACATTTTTCCAGTAAATATTCATAGCTTGTGTGTATCTAGAGATTTGACCATTTCATCTAGGCTATCTAGGTTATGTAGATGCACATTATTGTGTGCATATGATTTTCCATAATATTCTTTTGGAATATTTCCTTTTTAAATTCTATAAAGCCAGTATCTAGAGATTTGACCATTTCATCTAGGTTATGTAGATGCACATTATTGTGTGCATATGATTTTCCATAATATTCTTTTGGAATATTTCCTTTTTAAATTCTATAAGACCAGTAGTAACCTCCTAACTTCCATTTCTGATTTTAGTGATCTGATTCTTCTCTTTTTTTCCTTGACATTGTAGTAAGTTTTTGTTAAATTTCTTGATCTTTTCAAACAACCAACTTTTGGCTTTTGTAATTTTTTCTATTGTTTTCCATTCCATATTTCACTCATATTTGCTCTAATCTTTAATATTTACTTCTTTGTACTAGTTGTGTTTAGCTTGCTCCTTTTTTTTCTATTTTCTGTAATGTAATGATGGGTGATTAATTTGAAATCTTTTTTTCATGTAAACATCTATAAGTCATGATGTGTCCTGTTTCTCTTTTCATTTGTCTCAAAAAACAATATTGGTTTATACAGTGGCCATTTCTTACTTCTTAACTTGAAAGATATTCTTTTAGAAATCTCAGACTATCTGCAAAGGAGAGCCACTGACCAAATTTCATTTTCTGCCATGAGAATAGTTGCCAGGATCACAGTTAGTGACTGTGCAAAGAAGCATCCAAAGCCTAAGATAAATATTTGTGACTCCAGCATCTCATTTTTTTCCCAAGGAAGTGATCACCCTTTAATCTGAACTGCAATCAATGTCTTCAAGGGACATTGAGATTATCACTGGAAAACAATTGTAAATTGTTTAAAATGCTGAAAGTTGTTAATAAGTATTCATTATAAATCAGAAATTAATGTGAGGAAGTATTTATTTAAAAAGTAAAATGTTAAGATCTTAGGAAGTTTGAGCAGGGAACATGAAAGTTGGAATGTAGGATAGAAGCTGAGAACATGCCTATGCTGGAAAGTTGGCCACACTAAGCGTTTTGTCTTCAAAATCTGATTTTTTTTCTTATTCAAGAAAATATTAGGCCTGCCCACTTAAAGACAGAGTATATTTAGAAGGAGTTGATAGAATGGTAAGAGTTGACAGGGAATCTGGTGTCCTATTTATTCATTGTTCTAACAAATGCTCAATGAGCATTTGGTAAGTTTCAGACACATTCATAGTTGCATGGGACACATCCAGAAACATGGGGGAAAGACTCCTACTTTAACAAAGCTTGCATTCTATTCAAGGAGACAGAGTAGGAAGCATGAAAGAAGAAATAATAAACTGTATAATATATTAAAATATGGTAAGTACAATAAATAGAAATGACTGAGAAGAATAGGGTGGGACAAAAATTAAGCCAAGGAATTTAATGCACAGGAAGTAGTTTTTAGATAGAAGACATGAATTTATTATACTGTTTTTTTGTTTTGTTTTGTTTTTGAGTAGTAGTCACACCCTGTCACCCAGGCTGGAATGCAGTGGCATGCTCACAGCCACAGCAGCCTCAACCTTCTGGGCTCAGGCGATCCTTCCTCCTCAGCTTTCCAAATAGCTGGAACTACAGGTCTGTGCCACCATACCCAGCTTATTTATTTATTTATTTATTTATTGTAGAGATGAGGTCTTGCCAAGTTGCCCAGGCTGGTCTGAAACCCATGGGCTCAGGCAATCCTCTCACCTCGGCCTCCCAAAGTGCTGGGATTATAGGC
>NW_007252774.1:145537-274737 GCF_000164805.1 Carlito syrichta | reverse complement strand
CCACTGCACTCCAGTCTGGGTGACAGAGTGAGACTCCAACTCAAAAAGAAAAAAAAGAAAGAGGGAGCATATGGAAAACTATGAGGATAATGGAGAAATATTTTCTAAAACCATTTTGAAGCATGTTCAGGCTGGATGATACAAGACCCCATCTCGAAAAGAGAAAGAGAGAGAGGGAGGGAGGGAAGGAAAAAGAAGAAAGAAAGAGAGCGAAGGAGGGAAGGAAGGAGGGAGGGAGGGAGGAAAGAAAAAAATGTTATTTTTCTTTGTCATATTAGCAAGATTTTTAAAAATTTACTGTACAATGCAAAGTAACCCCCTTGGGGACACTGAATCAACGTTATACGCCTGCATTTTAACTGCAATGTGTCACATGAGTTCAAACACAACATTTTCCACTTGTGATGTCATGTTGGCACTCAAAAAGTTTCAGAGCTTGAACCATTTTCAATTTTGGATTTTTAGACGATATGTTCAACCCACATTGTTATTAATCACTCAATCATTTGGCTCATTATTAAAGGTGTATTCAGAAGAATTCATACAGCACCTTTAATGCAAAACTTAGAAGAAACTCCTCCAGATATTCCTCCATAGCCATCACCGTTGTATATCCAAATACAACCTATATTCCACCTAAATAAATCAAAAACACCATTAACCCAATAAAAACACCACCAAAACTTAATACTATTCTACATCCAACCCCTCCACTAACAATTAAACCTAAACCCCCATAGATAGGAGAAGGCTTTGAAGAAAACCCAATAAAGCCTATTAAAAAAATTATACTCAATAAAAACACAACATACGTCATTAGTTCCCACATGGACTTAAACCATGACTAATGAATGACCCAAAAAATCACCGTTGTTATTCAACGACAGGAACCTAATGACAAACCTACGAAAAACACACCCCCTTATAAAAATTATTAATCAATCATTCATTGATCTCCCTGCACCCTCTAATATTTCCGCATGATGAAATTTCGGCTCCCTCCTAGGAATTTGCCTAGGACTTCAGATCGTCACAGGACTATTCTTAGCCATACACTACACATCAGATACAATAACCGCATTTTCCTCCGTAACACATATCTGCCGAGACGTGAACTACGGATGAATTATCTGATACTTACATGCAAACGGAGCATCCTATATTCTTCCTCTGCCTATTTATACACGTAGGCCGAGGTCTATACTATGGCTCTTTCACCTTCCTAGAGACATGAAATATTGGAATCCTATTATTATTTACTGTCATAGCAACAGCATTTATAGGCTATGTACTCCCATGAGGACAAATATCATTTTGAGGCACCACCGTCATTACCAACCTCTTATCAGCCATCCCCTATATTGGCACCAATCTAGTTGAGTGAATTTGAGGAGGTTTCTCAGTTGACAAAGCCACCCTCACACGATTCCTCGCCTTCCACTTTATCCTCCCATTTGTGGTAACAGCCTTTGTGATTGTTCATCTCCTATTTCTCCACGAAACCGGATCTAACAACCCCTCAGGAATCTCTTCCGATACCGACAAAATTCCATTCCACCCATACTTTACAATTAAAGACATTCTAGGTCTAATAATTTTAATACTACTCCTCATAACCCTAGTTCTCTTTATACCAGATCTCTTAGGAGACCCAGACAACTATACTCCAGCCAACCCCCTAAACACCCCGCCCCACATCAAACCAGAATGATATTTCTTATTTGCATACGCTATTTTACGATCCATTCCCAACAAACTAGGAGGTGTCCTAGCCCTAGTAATATCCATCCTAATTCTAGCTATTATCCCCATATTACACACATCTAAACAACGAAGTATAACCTGTCGCCCCCTCAGCCAGTGCCTATTCTGAATCCTAGTAGCTGACCTGCTAACACTAAACTGAATCGGTGGCCAACCTGTTGAATACCCATTCATTATTATTGACCAAGCAGCTTCCATCCTATATTTCCTAACCATTCTAATCCTTATACCTATAATTAACCTAATTGAAAGTAAAATACTCAAATGATAGAGTCCTCGTAGAATAACTATTACCTTGGTCTTGTAAACCAAAAATGAAGGAAACAACCTCCCTAGGACCCTCACCTCAAGGAAGAGGCTCTATACCCCACCACCAACCCCCAAAGCTGGCATTCTTAATAAACTATTCCCTGCATACCTAAAGAACTTGGTCATTCTTATATAACATGTCAGTATTAATAAAATCTTACATAACCATATGTATATCGTGCATGAACTTCAAGGCCTCTTGTAGTTCATGGCTTATGTACCATGACCACATTGCTTTCTGATACTGGGAAAAATTCTGCTGTTCATGGCCATCTTGGGGCTCTGAGAAACTCCTGGAGATTGCCTTGAACTTCCTGAAGACATAACAAATGGATGTGTCTTCTGCTCCCATAGGAAGTTGGGTACAGGAAATCCTAGGGTCTTCCTGCCCATTTCAGCCTTAACTGCAAGCAGGTCATTGGTTCCCTTTACATGTGGATTCTCAAACCTAGGCTGATCTTCCATTATTTCCACTTTATCTCCTGACTTGTCGTTGTTAAGGGCACAGGCTTCCTCAGGGACCCACTGGTATCCAAATGATTCTCATTTACTTTTGGTTCTCTCTTTCCCACACATAACAGATAATCTTCTTTAGACTTGAGCGTGACACAACTATGTCCTTCTTGACTATGTATTCTTCCAGATCTTTGCATTAATGTCCAGGCCTGGACTTTTGGAACTCAAAACTTTGATCCCTTGGTTACCATCCTTTCTCTGAGGCAACCAAGGCTGACCACACAGACGGGGTAGGGTAGCACCAGCAGAAAGAGCTTTAAAAAAGCAGCAGAGGTTAATGACTTAAAATAGCATGCTGGTCTACGTGGTAGCTCACATCTGTGATCCCAGCACTTTGAGAAGTAGAGGCAGGAGAATCATTTGAGGCCGGGAGTTTGAGATCTGTCTGGGCAACATAAGGAAAAGTCCATCTTTACATTTTTTTCTAAAGCATACCATCACAAGATTAAAAGCATCCTTGGTCATAACTTTGAGACAAAGAACAAAGAACCTAGACAGACATTAAAGTTTGCTGACTGCCCTAACAACAGAAGCTGATGCAGAGATGGGGAGAAAATTGAACTGGTTTAACAGCTGTGATTCACTATCACACAGTCTAATATTATTTTTTTCAATATTAAATAGCATTTCAAATTCAGTCACAGTAGTAATGAGTCACCATTTCTGCCTCCAAATGAAGCTAAAGATTTGGCCACCACTTTCTTTTCAGGACTCAAAAGGCCTTCTGGGTAAGTCATTCATATTGTCCTGGAGTGGTGTTCACTTGGGTTCAGGATTGGGGTCAGAACATAAAAAGTATGGCAACAGTTGTCAGAACAAGCAGTTGTCAGGAGCTTGTATGACTATGGCACTACTATATCATCCTCTGCTGATTGGTGGTAAATCACTCAATGCCCAAGGGAAGCTGTGATCAAGTATTTTATTAGTTCATTTTTGCATTGCTATAAATACCTGAAGGTGTGTCGTTTATAAAGGCAAGATGTTTGTTTGACTCACAGTCCTGCATGTACCATCATCTGCTGGGCTTTTGGTGAGTCCTCAGGGCACTTTTAATCATGGTGGGAGCAAGTGTGTCACATGGTGAGAGCATAACAAGCAAGAAAGAGAAGTCAGTGCCAGGCTCTTTTAAACAACCAACTCTCCTGTGAATGAATAGAGTGAGAACTTGTTCATTAGCACTAGAAAGACATCAATCCATTCATGAGAGATCCACCCCCGCCCCACGACCCAATCACCTCCCACTAGGCCCCACCAACACTGGGGATCACATTTCAACATGAGATTTGGAGGGGACAACATCCAAATTATATCGAGTATGTTGACTGTAGCCAAGGCAGACAGAAAAAGAGAAGAGAGAGAGATGGCTGGTTCTCAGGACTCATATTTTATTTTGCTACAAGTTTGAGAAGGCGATATAGCAAAACAGCCTTCCAGGTAGGTGCTTTTGTACCCCATCCCATCCACAAGATCTACTGATTTGCTAAGCTACAGGCATCTGCAAAGTTTGTATTTAAAGGACGAGTTAGCAAAAATTTGAAACTTTGCAGACAAGATGGTCTCTGTTGTTAACTCTTCAGCTGTGTCATTGAAGGGCAAATGCAGTTGTAGATAATATGTGAATGAATGACCATGGTTGTGTTCCAACAAAATTTTATTATGAGCACAAGTTGGTGGGCTGGATTAGGCTACAATCCATAGTTTGACTACCCCTGTGCTAGACTGTGTGTGTGCTGCAAGGACTTATTTTTCTCAGGTTACAGGTACAATGAAAAATCACCTCATCGGTATCTTTTTATCTTGGCTGACACCCTGAAAGTATCTCTTTTGGTTTGTCGTACTATTTTGATTGGAGATAGCAATGATATATGTGGAAATTCACCAAGAGAAAGAGTTGTTTTTTTTTTTTCCCTTGAAGCTAGCGGTGTCTGGTCAAGCCATCCAGCTCAGACCCTTACCTGGGTTTCTCAGTTGATTTCAGTGAATGGAAGGTCCTAGCATCTTCTGCAACACTGATTTCATAGGAAAAAAAAGACTTTCATGAAGGTGACTCTAAAGCAAAGGGTGACTCTGGAAATTGGAGCCAATGAGACACCATAGCATTTGTAGAGCTGAACTAATCACATTGCTAACTCTAATTCCAACTTCACAGCCTCCAAAACCCCTGAGGGACACATTTTATCCTTGATCACCCTCATGTGTGAAGAGAAAGAGTACAAAAAAGAAACCCTGAGGTTCCCTTAGGGCAGTGGTTCTCAAAATTCTTGACTAGGCCGGGCTCAGTGGCTCAGCCTGTAATCCCAGCACTTTGGGAGGCCAAGGCGAGTGAATTGCCTGAGCCTGCGGGTTCGAGACCAGTCCTGGCAATTTGGTGAGACCTTGTCTCTACAATAAATAAAAAGATTAGCTGGGCATGGTAGTGCACGCCTGTAGTTCTGGCTACTTGGAAGGCTGAGGCGGAAGGACCACCAAAGCCCAGCAGGTCGATGCTGGGGTGGCCGTGAGTGTGCCACTGCACTCCAGCCTGGGTGACAGAGTGAGACTCCAATTCAAAAAAAAAAAATTATTGACCAACATTTCATCTTATTATCTTAATGTTTTCCAACTCATGGTTTATCCCCCACCACAATCTTACCTATTCATCATTCTAGGCACATAGGAATTGGTAGTGAATCCTGTAGCAGGGTGACCAACTAAATTTAACCTAGTTTAATAGGCCAACTGACATTTTAGTTCCGTCTGGAATGTATTAGATAGTGCCCTTGTTCCTTCCTGGGACTATCATGGGTGTCATGGGTAAAAAAGAAAAGTTCCCCTGCCAGGTTCCTCTCCACCTGATATTTGGAGCGCTTTCTGATCAAACATTAAGCTCTGTTGTAGGAGAAAGTGAGTGAAATCAACCCTTTGTGTTTCAAGTACCTTGAAGAATGAAAAGTAACTGAGTTGTACTAAATCAGCTCACCTCCTCATGTATACAGCTGATTGGAAAAGGAGACACTGGCTGCATGTCCCAAAGAGGGCATCACCTGAACCAGACCTGGATAGTCACTACCCATGAAGGCTCAAAGTAACAATCATCAGATCATATATCAAATGAACTTCAACAAACTAAGAAAAAAATGAATGCAAATATCCTATGAATAATTATGATCCCACATCTGAAAAGCTGGACCCCACCAATTCTCACATGCTTGGGTGGTCTCCACTAGAGCAGTTAAAAATCAAAGTGTTGGTTCCTTAACACATGTGAGATCATTTTTGAAACCATGAGGGATTTGATCCCTCTGCAATTCCCACAGGAAGCTGCAAGCTGGTGAGAGCAAAGAACACACGAGGGCCCCCAACTCAGATCTGACACTATTACTAATATAGATCTGTAAGAACAGAGAGTATTTTTTCCTAAAGTTCGCCTTTAATTACTTAATTTCCCGAAGTAGATACAAAATTATTCTAATTCATACTGATCTGGATTTGACTTTCATGTGGCCAACAGATGTGTTAGTGGGTTATAAAACATATTTTCTAAAATCAAACCATGCAATGGTAAAAGAAATTAAGAACATCATCCTTACAGCAGTACTCTGACTCTCACCCCCAGCAAAGCCTTCTCCATGCAATTATTTTCGGGCTTCAATTAAATATTAAACAAGGCTTGCATGAATTAAATATAGACATTGGCAAGAATTTAGGAATAAAAACATTCTTTTAGTGACTTAAATAAATCTTTTTCATAGATCTGCTATCAGCTCTCCACAGGGTGGTACTGCTTTTAGAACTCAGAAAAATCAGGATTGTGAGTTTTTAAACTCTTGGAAGTGGAGCTTTGCTATGCCGGAGTCTAGATGTTGGTTGGCTCTCATGTTTACTAAGTAATAGACCACATATAGCACGAAAACCACATGGCAAAAGAATGCACAGGCTTCTCGCTCTTGCCATGGCCCACCCAGGCAATTGGCAGTGAAGAGCATGTGCTTCAAATTCTGGAAGTCCAGACAGTCTCAGGAAAACCGATTTATTTCAGAATAGACTCAATTATTGAGAATTGTAGACAAATGGCTGTTTCTTCGTTTTGACTCATATCCACACTTCTCAACAAAGGTTATCTCCTGTTTGTGGGTTATTCTCCATCTTTCTCAATGTCTTGTTTTCTTTTTTCAACTTTTGAATGTTGGAGTTCTTTAGCCTTCAATCTAGGTAATCTCATTGGAAAAATAAATAAATAGGACTGCTTCTCTCTTCCATTTAAAATCCATCAATATTTTTTCATTGTACAAATAGTAAGATTCAAAGTCCATATTCTTACAACATTCACTGTCTGCTTACCCTTCAACCTCCTCTTGTGTTTTGCTGACAAAACCCTCACTGCTATATATTCTTTGTCTTAGAAATGCCACTTTTAGGAATTGATTCTAGAATTTATCTTTATAAGCCCCTACACATGTGAAATTGGTAAACTCAGAGTTACATATTGTAGCATAATTTGGAAAATCAAAAGATGTAAAGTAATCTAAATGTTGATTGACAAGTAACTAGTGAATAAATGATTGCACATTCATACAATGGAATACTATGGGGAGATACATAGGGGAAAAGATTGAGGAAGCACTTTATATAATGGTATATAATAAGAGCTCCAAGTCATAACCCCAACCCCATCGCCCCCAGAACTGAAACACTCATTTCTTCACCTGCTGGAAATGTTGGCAAATGATACTTTATAGTTGAGCTACTCTCTAGAAATTGTCCTTGACGCAAGAAAGTCACCTTTCCAAGTTCTTGACCCCCTTCTCAGGCAGCCCACCTCTCATGACTGATCCATGTGGGGGTATAAATGTCTAGCCTCTTTGCTCTAATTTGAAACAACTCTTGAAGGTCCTCCCAAATCCAGAATTCTCCTGGGGTCATCTGGGTCTTTGTTGTAACTGCGTTGCACTCAGATCCTCCCTCTTCCCCCACCAAAAAACTTTCTGGTACAAACCTTCATCTCACACTAAACAACCTGTGATGATGGTTAGATGCAAAAAGCAAGCTGTATGTCAGTGTGTGCTGCATGCTACCATTTGTGTTAAAGAGGAGGAGGGAAAAGATTTAAGAACCTGTGTCAATGCCTTTACTTCCCTTCCTTCACACTTTGAGAACCCCTAAGGAGTCTACACCTACATCGAAATATCAGTATGTCTTCACTACTCTTTTTAGAGCGACTCCTTATCTTGAAAAGCAGCCTGTAATTCCCGAAGGTATGAGAAACTTGAGTGCAGGCCACAGTGACTCTTGCTTGGCTGGTCCCCGGAAGTTCTCCTCACAACCTGCTATGGGAAAGATGAGGAACCGACAGTCTCTCCTTAGAGTAGGACACCAACTGCAAAGCTCATGTTCAGACTTGTGCATGAAAGACAAATGACTCCCTCACTCAGAGGTGCCTCTCATTTTACTACCAAATTTCTTTCTTAACCTCTGACCCAAACTCAGTATCCGTTCATTTGTCATGTGTATCCCCTCGTGAGAGAATTATTTACATTCACTTCTGAATTTTCTTATTCCTCCAACAAAATCTTCCTGAGATTTGCCTTGGAAATAGTAAGATACAGCCCACATTTTCATTCACTTATTCATACATTTATTCATTAATTCAGCAGTTACTTATAACCTCTCCTGTGTACCATGCTCTGTGCTAAGATGTGAGTGCTTAAGTCTCCCTCTTCTGGAAGAACTGTTCCACACTCCTGTCTCCCTCTCAAACTATTATCTCTCTTCCATTTTTTGCCAAAAGACCGAGCTCAACCCGGTGTCTTATCCCTCCTTTTATTTCCAAGCCCACAAAACTCTAGCCACTATCTCCTCCACTCCATTGAAATTTCTCTTTCTCATGTTACTATATTAAGGTAACTAACACCAGCTACAGAAACAAACAACCTACACTTCTCAGGGGCTTAACACAATAAGCATTTATTTCTTGCTCCTATCATAATCTAATGCAGGCTGAACAGTTGTCTTCCAGGTGGTGACTCAGGGGTACTAGTTCCTTCTATTTTGGACCCCATCTTTCCTTGGGGGGGTCTCAAAGTTCTTTACTGGATCCTTCGCATTCAGGCAGCCAACACCTTGCGAGAGGCAGTAAAGGGTTGTGCAGGGAGTTTGATCACTAGACATACATAATTTCCTCCTGTCTCCCATTGGTCAGCAGCCAGTCACATGGCCCTAACCTAGCTGCAAAGAAAGCTGGAAAGTGGAGCTGCCCGTGTGCCCTGAAAATGTGACCAGGGAGAGTCTTAATGGACCCCTCCACGTTAACAGTGACTTCCTCACTGCCAACACAGTGACTTCCTTTCAGCTCGCCTCTGCTCTGACCTCCCTGAGGTATTGTTCTCTGTTGATTACTCCTTCCTTGGGTCACTTGGCTTCTATGGCTTTCCAATTGCCTTTGTCTGTCTGTCTGCCTCTTTAGCTGCTAGTTCTCATCTCCATCACAGGCTCATCTTCCTCTACTGTTTTCATCATGGCCACATCTCTCTTCCACACAAAGCATTGAGGGTTGAGGCCTTTCCTTACTCATTTTGTATCCCCATTTTCTGTATTCCTATTCTTAACAAGGTGACGGCCATTTAGTGAGGCTCAAAGTAACTGTGTAATGTTCTCCAAGTCACACAGCAAATAAGTGATAAAGACTAAGTCAGCATTAGATCCCAAGAGTGTGTGGTCTCAAAACCTACCACCTTCTCCTTCACCACTAGTTCTTCTCTGATAAGAGTTTTGTAGTGCTTTGCATCTTGCTTGTTAAATGGAGATAATTATACCTATTTTGAGGTTAGATGTGGTGGCTCATGTCTATTTTCCCAGCACTTTGGGAGGCCAAGGCAGTAGGATCACTTGAGCCCAGGCATTCAAAGACAGCCTGGGCAGCATAGCAGGATCCCATCTCTACAAAAGATTTAAAAAAAAAATTAGCCAGGTGGGAGTTGAGCCTGATCATTCTCCCCTACTGTAAAATTCCATTGTAGTAGTCCCCTTCAATAAAATCTGCCTTACCAAGTTTAGGGGGAAAAAAATTAGCCAGGCATCATGTGTGCACCGGTAGTCTTAACTACTTTGAAAGCTGATGTGGGAGGATCACTTGAACCTAGGAGTTAAAAGTTACAGTACCACTGTACTCCAGCCTGGGTGACGAAGTGAAACCTTGTCTCTATAAACACACACACACACACACAAAACAACAACAATAAAAATCATATCTACTGTGGATGGGTGTCCTGGAATTAAATGGAGTAACCCATAAAAACCACCAGTGCACATAATACATACTAAGTAGTCAATATGGATGCACTTACCAAAGCTAGAAAACAAATCTGCAGGGTGTGCTGTTTGACAACAATGAGAAGAAAGTCCAGAGGACTGTCAAGTTTCCAGCTTTGGGACTGGTGGACCATGATGCACAGACTGAGGCTGGGAAGAACAGTTGCAGGGTTTAATTTGACGGGTCCAGTTTGGAACACGTTGAGCTTGAGCTGGCAGAGGGAAATTCACATGGAACTTTCTAAGCAGGTGGTGAGCTTTATTGATCTGAAAAAGTGGTAAAGCAGGAGATGCAGAATTGAGAGTCATCATTTAGAGGTTACAGTAAAAGTCATGAAAGCAAATGAAAATATGCTATGAGATTATGCAGAGAGCTGAGCAGTGGGCTATGGATGACACTGGGAAACACCAATATTTAAAGACTGGGTAGAGGAGAGCATCAAAAAGACAGAGTGAGGGATAGAAGAAGAAGCAGGCAAGAGTAACGTCATGGGGGCTGAAGTGAGTCTAGAACATCAAGAAGGAGCAAGTGGCTGGCTTATTAAATACAGCTGAGAAGTCTTTGAGAAATGCACCAAAAAAGTGTTCATTGGGTTTAAAGTATGGTAGTGATTTATGGCCATTTTCAGATCAGCCTTGGTGGCATGATTAGAACAGAATTCAGACTGCTTGAAGAGTCAAGGGGAAATCGGGAGGTAGTGACAGCAAGTACATATGATCCTCCTCAGAGAGTTCAGGAGAGCAGATGGAAACAGGTTGCAGCTAGTGCACAGCAAAGGATCAAGGAAGGCATGTTAGAGTGGAAGACACAGAGACATTTATAGACCTAAAAAAAAAAAGTCAGTGGCAAGGGAGAGGTTAAAAGCACAGAATACCGAAAGGGTGATTGATGGAGAAAACTCCAGAGAAGAAAGGGATTAGAATCAGAACCAGAGACTGAAGGATTGGCCTTGAGAAGTAACACCTCATCTTTGGGGACTGATGAGACGGGATAAGGACAGGTTTATATCCTAAGTAGTTCATTGGTTAGAAGAAAGCAGATAGAAAGCAATATCTAATGGCTTTATTGTTCTGAAACAGGAGTCAGTAAATTTTTAAAATAAAAAGCCAGATAGTAAATATTGTGGACTTTTTGGGCCATACGATCTCCATCACAACTACTCAACCTTACCACTGCAGCTGAAAAGCATTTAAAGATAAGTAAATGAATGGGCATGACTGGAGTTTCAGTAAAACTTTATATGAACAGGTGGTGGGCTGGATTTGGCTCATGGAGTTTGCAGTTTGCTGAGCTCTGTTCCTGGTGATGTACAATGTAAATTATCAGCTTAAAGTGGTAGGATGTGGGAATTGAGAAAAGCATTACATGTTTTGGGCAGTTATGAAGAGATGAATTAGGAAGCTGACAAAGCAAGGATAAAAGGTTTTCATCAGCCCTTAGAGACCAGTGGCTGGAGCCCAGAATTGTGATTGTATCAACCTGCCCTACCTCAGGTAGTGGAATTACATTTAGCACCCGCTGACATGCAAAGGCAGAGTGAAGATCCTGATTTGGAGTTTCACTGGTTGCATTTGATGGGAGGAAAGTGGTACAAGGAAACTGCATTTGTTGACAGAGAATGTCCAATACAGGCCATGTAATCTATACTGGGTAGTGAAATCAGAAGAGGAGTGGACTGCTAGACTGGAAGAAAACAGAAGGCTCTCCATAAACATGGAGAGAAGGACAGGATACTATGGTTGGAAGCATATTAAGATTAAAGAGGCTAGACTGGGCTCGGTGGCTCATGTCTGTAATCCTAGCACTTTGGGAAGCTAAGGCGAGAGAATTTCTTGACCCAGGAGATCGAGACCTCATCTCTACAAAAATCAAAAGATTAGCTGGGCATGGTGGCATGCACCTATAGTCTCATCTACTCAGAAGGCTGAGGTGGAAGGATCACCTGAGCCCAGAAGTTTGAGGCTGCAGTGAGCAGTGATCGTGCCACTACTGCACTCCAGCCTAGGTGACAGAGTGAAACTCTGACTCAAAAAAAAAAAAAAAAAAAGGTTTAAGAGGCTGGATGGGGCAATGATGGATTAGCCCAAATCCAGAGTGGGACATACAGTAGAAGTGAAGTTCATTAATGGTTGTTATTTGGAGATGCTCGGCTCCCCCAGTCCACTCTGTGATTGTACCAATTGATGTCCATAGTCCATTTTAATAAGTCAATTTCTACTTTCACCAGCCTTTCATCTTTTATTGATGGAATACAATAGTGTTTTGAGCATCCTCTTGTGAGCATAATTAATCTGTTTGACTTTGACAGAAGAACGTATGATAATGTAGGTGTTCATTGCCCATAGAGCTTGGATAACTGGTTCAGGCCCAGAACTTGGAAGGTTAACTTTCCAAGGTACTGACTTAGGGATTGTTGAATCATGATGAACTAACCATGACCGTGTGCTTGAATGAAATCCAGACATTATCATCATTTTGCTTTTGCAATCCTGTTTTCAGGTGTATTTGCTTTATGTATTACAATTTTGCTGATCTTGCAGTGTTATAAACACTAATGAATTCCCATGAAAGTTTAAAGAATGATTTCTAATCTTTCACCACATATAGTAACTCATTTGGGAGACTGTGAGAGCTATTTAAATGTCTTTCTATGATGAATTGTTACTTTAGCACTGGTGACATTTTCATATTGGAAAGACTGACCCCATTACTTAAGACTGAAGCTTGGTCTTAGCAACTGATCGTTTTTCTAGCAACTATTCATTTTACTTCATCACTGTCTATTTACACAGGGATGATGTAGCTCGATCAGGGAATATATGTACAGCTGGGACCTTCCAGCAAATTAGGAAACACATCCAAGGGAAACCTTAGATGCATTCTCCCATTTCACTATGAGTCCTGAAACGAAAGGCATTGAATCTCTGCTTGACTTTAAACTTTGATACTTTACTCAGCAATAAATTCAACCCTTCAAGACAACAGGGAACATGCTAAGAAAATGTCATTACTCTGCAATGTGCTTACCACCAGTTTGAGAGAATGAAATAGTTTTAAAATGATACGTCAGCTGATCTGAAGAAGATGCACTTAGTTGCATCGTTTTTTATTTGAGTTAATGTCTTGTTAAAATTATTATTTGCAGTTTTTCCACTTGTCTTTGGTGGATGGTGGTTTTCCCTTTTTTTGTGATGGCATCCTCAGCAGAAGAAAGCAAAATTCTTAGAGCAAGATCCTTTGAGGCATATCTACCTAAAGGCTCAAAAACTCAGAAGTGTGCTGGTCTGTTTAACAAAAACCCTCTTCTGCCATGCAGCAAGAGCAACATCTGCTGGTCAATATCAGACATCTTTATTTTGGAAAATGCCAGAGAAGATGCGTCCCTTCTTAATAATCAAGTCCTCTTTGTTGTTTTTGCTGTTGTTATTTATTTTTAAAATATTTTCTCATGCTTATACTGAGTTCTTCACAGATATCAAACTCAGGCAGGGGCTTAGGTTAGAATTGGATTTCCACAGAAGAGGAAGAAACAGCTAGCTACATAATTTGCTGGGCTTGGTGCACAGTGAAAATGTTGGGTTCCTGGTTCACATATTAAGAATTTCAAGACAACCCTGAGCATCCAGACAAGCACAGGGCCCTTCTGAATGTGGAGCCTTTTGCCACTGCACAGGTCACATGCCCTGAAAGTTGGTCCTAAGTGAAGGGTGCTGGGAGAATGAGCCTAACTCTTAGTTTTAGAAGATAGAGCATGCATGTGACAAGTCAATGACTTTGGAGCCTACAAATGGCTCCTACGCTATATTTCACTCCCATTCAGGAAGGGCTGAGAGAAAAGTGACTTAAATGGGGGCAGGGAAGCTAAGGTAGATATTAGGGACTGCCGTATAGACCACAACTTCTCATTTTCCTCCTCTTCAATAAAGGCTTGGAGATGGGGGAAGAGCTGGGTTGGGGACAGGGGAGGGAAGGCTACTTGGGTTTCTCCGAATTTAGCTCCCCAAAGAAAGGGGCTGTGTGGACAACACATTCCTGTCATCTCTTCAATTTCTAAGACTCCTTGGACCTCTAGGTCTTCCTCAATCATTGAATGACAAAGGAGAAAGCAGGGATCTGAGAAGCCATACTTCCTTTCAAAATGTCCCTGGAGTGTCTTGGTGCACCTTAAGCAATCACAGCAGCTAATGTTTATTGCACAGCTATTTTGCACTTATAGCCAGAGATAGCATAGCTAACACAGATTGGGGTCCTACTATGTGCCAGGCACTAGTTCAAATGCTTAGAACTAAGTGCTAAGTACATGTACCAATTTGTGGAATTCTGCCAACAATTCTGTGAGGTAGTTCCAATTGTTATACCCATTTTAGAGATCAGGAAACTGAAGACCAGAACTCCAGAATAACTCACCCAAGGTCACAAAGCAAGTCAATGACTGAGCCAAAATGAAGAACCCAGGCAGTCTTACTTCAAGAGCTAACACCCATAATCCCCATAAGTATACTGCATATTACCTGCTACACTGAGTCTGATGTAACATGTGGGGGAAAGGAGGAGGAGTTGA
This sequence comes from Carlito syrichta, assembly GCF_000164805.1. Taxonomy (NCBI): domain Eukaryota; kingdom Metazoa; phylum Chordata; class Mammalia; order Primates; family Tarsiidae; genus Carlito; species Carlito syrichta. The sequence continues at coordinate 260,299 of NW_007252774.1, read as the reverse complement.
AATCTAAGGAATAATACATTTCAGGAGTTCTTCCCATAATGATGAAAAGCTTTGTAATTCATTTTTCTTTTTCTGCAACAAGAGATCAGTAAACTTCTTCTGTAAATGGTGAGCTAGTCAATATTTTAGGTTTTCAGGGCATGGGAACACTGCCACTGTAGTGTGAAAGCTGCCATAGATAATACATAAGTGAATGGATATGGATGTGTGCCAATAAACTTTTTATTAAAAAGAAACCTTGGGCCTACAGTTCTAGGCCTGTGGTTCTCAAACTTTTATGTGCATCAGCATCACCTGGAGGGTTTGATAAAATGCAAATAGCTGGAACCCAGTCCCAGGATTTCTGAAGCTGAAGGTCTAGAGCTGGGCCCGACACTCTGCATTTCTGACAAGCTCCTATGTGAGGCTGATACTGCCGAGCCACAGATCACACTTTGAGAACCACTATAGGAGACCAAAATGCTTCAAGTAGTTCTAGTCTCCTAATGAGTGGAGTTTTTAAGTCTTTTCCCAGCTGGGATTGCAAATTAGGCCTTCACAATTCAAAAATCAAGGATGTTTACATTGCTCCATTGCTAGGAATTTGTAGATTTCTAAAAGTGCTTGATTATTAAAATGTCAAGGGCCATCAATCTTACAGAAGGACATCAGGGAAATTTTGGAGTTGTATTCTCAAATCAAACAAAGTTGGAAAGAAAGTTGGGGACAATAATCAACACAATCATGAAGGAGGGGAGCCCAAGTGGTCCTAGAACTCTGCAAAAATCTGCTACTATTCCAGGCATCAGCCCACTGGGAAACAGCAGGAAATGTGCAATTGCAAAAGCGATTGCTTTGTTCATTCTACTTATCGTGCTTCTTCCCTTTGCACATGTAGTTGCTTTTGACCAGAGTTTCTCAACCTCAGCACTATTGACACTGGGGTTGTACAGTTCCGTAGGGGCCGAGGAAGAGCTTTCCCCTTAGTTGCTGAAAAATCAACTCACAAAAGGCAGATTAATTGGAGAAAAAGCAGACAAATGTATTTAACATGTATACACAAGGAGAACGATCAAGTGATTACCCACCCATCCCCCCCCCAGCGAAATTCAGAAGCTCATATACCATCCTGGTAATACAGGTTATGGGAGGGGGACGGAGAGCAATTCTGTTGAAGGGATTACTAGGAAGAATGAATGAATCAGGGAACATAATACTTTGTGCATTATCTTGTGAAAGGGTCTGTTCAGGTGTGGTTACATTCTTGGTCTTACAGAAAGGTGAAGAAAAAATAATTGCTCAATTTTGGTGAGTCTAGATCTTAGGCTTTGAGAGAGATAGTGGAGGCTGGTCAGGGGGAGGTCAGAGAGACCTTGAGGTGTGTCAAAATGCCGTATTTTGGGATATCAGCTTCTGAACCTCAACAGTTCTCTCTTGTGGGGTGTCTTGTGCACTGTAAAATGTTTGGCTGCTTCCTGGCCTCTATTCACAAGAGTAGCAGCCCCTCCTCCAAAATGTTTCAAGATATTACCAGATGTCCTTTAGGGGGCAAAATTGCACCCCCTCCCACTGAGAAGCATTGGCTTTACATAATTGGGGACATTTTCAAAATACCAGTGAGGGCCACTCTGTCCTGAATAGGTGGCCCATGGCAGATCACAACAGAGGTTCTTTTGCCAGGGCAACTTCACCTTGTGTGTGAGGGGCTGAATGAACCTGAGGACTGGGTACTGCCAAGCCCCTACCCTCCAGCCCCTGGTTGTTTTAATTCTCTTCTGTTATACACACTGAAAGAATGACATTTGTATAGGTATAAAAGCAAAATAGGAATGATAATATGGAAAAATGTCCCCTTTACAATTATAGTACAATAAGAAAGAAGTCTCAATTATACCTTTGTATGAAAGAGCTATGATGTTCTTGAACTTTCTCCTGATTTAGGTTCATTCATTGGTGAATCAGTTTAATTTGCAATATCTCACCCACTATTATGGCTCCAGAAATGGGCAGGGAAATAACAACTCAGAAAGGTGAAGATGTGTGTAGGAAGACAGACAGTTGCATGTCAAGAGTGATGCTATCTTGAAGCGACTCCACCATGATGACCGATGTTTGACTCCTGCATACCAAGGTGTTCCTGTAACATAGACAACCTCTCATAAAGATGCTTATCTAATCTTTCCAGTGGTCACGAATTTCACCAGAAAATCTGAGATGTGACCAGTTGCACATGTCTTTGTCCCAAAAGCTTGTTATATAAAGGATGCTTTCTGGAGAGCGGGTGTGGGGATCCACTGTCTTGTGGCTGCCCAAGACATGGCTTCTGTTCATACATCCCTATTAAATATTTCTTTTTGGGAAACTGGGGTTGTCAGCCTCTTTCTTCAGTCTCTCAACTCCCTTAACCTTTAGGGTTAGGTTTGCATCTACTTACTCACCATGGAACAATGTGACAATGTAGAAGTCCTTATGAGAGGGACAGTGGAACTAGAAAACCCTTATCTCCCATGAGGTTGATTTTGGAAAAGAGATGAAAGACTGAGGAATAGCAAAGCGTTGGGTTGCAGGGGCATTGGGGTGAAACTGAAGAGGGGTAATGTGGCCCATGCCATTGGATGTGGGGGACCACAGAACACTGGGTAGGGCTAGTAGAGTCACTTCCTAGGTAGTCTTGAAGAAGTCTGAGCACCAGGGAAAAATTGATGTGTGGCTACATTTCACAGACTTAGAACACTAGTGAAGACCCTGTGAGAGGCTAATGGAATCACCTCCCAGGCCTGCCTTAGGGAAGTCTGAGCACTGGGAAGAGATGTGTGTGTGGCCACACCTCACAGATTTGAGATGCTGGTACTCCAGGGAGAGCCCAGATGGGTCAGGCTATGTCTATGCTCTAGGTCCTTGGCCTGCAGGTGGCCTGCATGGGATCTAGATGTCCTTGAATATTTCAGTCAGGGTCAAGGAGGAGCTGAGAGCACTGTGGACTAGTAGCGACCTGAAGCTGCCACAGGGGAGGGCCACGGACTCCAGACATGAATGCCAGCATGCCCAACCACTCATCCAGCAGGCACCAGTACCAGCTTTCTGTTAACCACACTAGAACCTGGGCCAGACCAGCCAGTCCTGAACAGAGACCAACAAGATTCCAGAGGATACCCAATGGACCCTAGGTTACCTTTCCTTCACTGCCACAGGCCATCAAGCAGGCCACCATGTACCCAGGCACCATTTTAGAAAGGGACAGGGCAAGGGAAGAAATGTGAAAGATTGAGCACTTACCAGAAAGACAGCGGATCATGCAAAAGACCAAAACTGAAGAAGTTAAGAGACCTTCAGTTAACAAGTTAAAGGGATGTTTTACTCCCTCTCGCTCCCAACCTCACCTATGCTGAAATTCAAAATGTGTAACAACTGTTAGAGCACTAGTCAATAAGAGTTGATGAAAGCTTTGGCACTAGATTGGGGTCCTGAGGGGCTCCTGGGGGCCGGGTGTTAACCCTTTCATTCAGGGGTCATCTATGGCTAGCAGGCCAAATATAGCCTCTGTCTGTTTTTATAAATAAAGTTTTATTGACACCATTCATTTACATATTGTCTATGACTGTCTCATGCTACAATGACAGAACTGAGTAGTTGCAACAGAGGTTATGTAGTCTGCAAAATCTAAATGTAAAGGTCTAATGATAAGATCCAGTCATCAAGTGGTAGCTAAGAGTATTAGGTAAATTGTTCTCTGCTAAAAATGGAGTTACTACAAATGGTGTCAAGGTGGGCATGTGAATCAGCAGTTTCTTTAGCCTTCACCTTGAATCTTTAAGTTTCTTAATTTTAAATAAAGCTGAGCTATTTTTTTTTTGGACAGCCTGATGGGGGAAATAAAACTCCACAATAAGGCAGCAGTTACATACTTTCAAAATACTTTACAGAGAAAAACTCTTGAAACCCTTTATGCAGCCTGTGCTTCTGAAGATACATTTGGACCCTTTGTGAAATCCACATGAAAGAGTCAAGAAAGGACCATTTTATAACACTCAACCCAGTAAATGTTTAATGAAACTTGGCTACAAGTACTATTTCTTTCACCTGCCAGATAGTGAGCTCAGATTGCACAGAATTCCATAGCTATAGGAGCCTCAGAGTTTGTCCCATCTTAATCAGGCGAACCCCAGTACTGAGGTTCAGCCTGAGAGGCTGAGTTCTTGGCTTTGTGTAGGAAAGAATTCAAGTGTGGGCCATAAATAGAAAATGAAAAGTAAGTTTATTAAAGAAACAAAGTAACAGAAAGATGGTTACTCCATAGACAGAGTAGCCCACATGAACTGCTGGCTGGATGTATTTATGGCTTTTTCTTGATTGTATGCTAAGCAAGGTGTGGAATATTCATGGATTTTTCTGGGAAAAAGGCAGGGAATTCCCAGAATCTAGGGTTCTGCCCCTTTTTAAAGCATATAGGGTAACTTCCAGGAGTTGCCATGGAAATTGTAAGCTGTTATGGTGCTGATGGGAGTGTCTTTTAGCGTGCTAATACATTATAATTAGTGTATAATGAGCAAAAAGGGTAAGCCGAGGTTGCTCTTGATGCGATCTTGGTCTTAGCTGGCTTTGGCTTGTCTTCTCAGTGCATCCTGTTTTGTTAATAAGGTCTGGGCCTTGTGACCTTTGTTTTGGGATACCAACCCTTTCATATCCCTACCTCACATCCAAATTTCCAGTTATACAAGTAAGAAAACTGAGAGTTGAAAGTAACCCACACCATGCAAATATATAGTTAGTAGCAAAGACAAGAACACAGGTCTCTTGACAGTCCTCTATGCATATTATAAATCCACTGCAAAGCAGATTCTAAGGCGTTTTCCTCCTTCTTATTTCTAAATGCCTCTTAATATTGTTAAACAGATTCTGTTTTGATTACTTCCAGTTTGATGTGAAGCAGAATAGAAGGCTCGGTCATATCATATCACTTACAAAATGACTGAAATAAAACGCAGACTTCTAGTTAGATTCTTTATTCTTCCTTTCCATTTCCTTACTTTTTAAAACTGAGTGCCATCCACTCTTGTCCTGGGTTAGGGTCAAGTATTTCTCCTCTTATGTATGGGCAATGATATGTCAGATATCATTTCCTGCCTATTTGTCAGCCACATTTATTGAAGATGCCTTATGGAATACTGGAGAAGCATAATGAAAGAAGAGAATGATCTCAGAACTTTGTTGGGAACCGTGGCCCCTTCCCCCATTCCTTGAATTACATCTATCCTTAGTGCCTCAGCTGTGGAAGGAAAGGCTGGGGACTAGCTTAGCGGTTCTCAACCAAGCATGATCAGGTCCTGAATGCCAAGAGCACCGAGGGTGAGAAACTCCGAGTTTTGTGATAGCAAAGGTCCTTCCTACTTTGGCTCTGTAACCCCCAAGTGACATCCCAATAAACCACCTTCCATCTCTCCCCCAACTCCAAGTTGCTTATTCACTCCTTCTTATCTACTTATTAGCAGTAGATCTTTATTAAGATACTGCCACTCTCAGCAACAGGAACTGGAGCAATACTTGATTAATTCTGGTGTAGTGGGAAGAACACAGGACTTTGGGTCAAAACAACTGGGTCTCAGCTCTGAACATATGACCTGTGTGACCTTGAGCAAGTGGCCTGATTTCCTTCAGCCTTGTTTTCCTCATTTGGAAAATGACAGTAGTTGTACATGCCTTCATGACTCTATTGTTATGGGAAACAGAGAATGAAGAGCCCTCTACAAATACAAGCTGTGGTTCAGTATGGCATGAATTCCCAGGAACTGCAAGTTCCTCTCCATTTGAAGGAATTGTAGCATGATGTAATCAATAATAATAATAGCTGTTGTTTACTGAGCATCTATTATCATCCAGAAACTGTATGAGGCAGATTATTTAAGTTTCACAAAAATCCTATAAAAATATGATCTCTCTTCTATAACTGAGGATACTGAAGTTCAGCAAGGGTAATGATTTGCCAGAGACTTCTGAGCCAGAAGGAGATGGAACAGGACTTACACCCACCCCTTCTTCCTCCAAAGCCTGAGCTTTTCCTACTGTGTCCGTCTTTGGTCAACCATTGTTGTTCACGGAAGACTGGGACCTGATATATTGGTGGTACATTGAATCTGACAGAAAGCTTTCTATTCACAAGAGGAGTTTATGCTAAGATCAAAAAGTAGTTCAGTATCAAGAGGTAGATAAGAATGTTCCAGAATGGCAGCATGTGCTTCTAAGGGCTGTAAGTCCCTGGGATCACATCCAACTTGGCTCTATCCATCTAGAGCAAGCAAAAGGAAGAATTTAAATCAAGCCTGAATTGGCCTTCCTCCTTTCCTGACTGTCTCTGCCTTCATTTCTAGATGGAAGTTGTCTCCACTCTGTTTTTATGCTTAAGACTTACAGAAAAGAGTGAATAAGAAGTTAGAGTTAGTGTTTAGGGTTTTTTGAATTTTTTTAAATAATCAAAAGTAGGAGGCAAATGATTATTTTCTGAGAATATATGAGTCCTTGGAAAAGAAAGTACATGCCCACATGACATCCACAGAACTACACAAAGAGGGGATCCACTCTTGAGGGTTTGAATGCCAGTCTAGCCATTCAAAAGCACCAGCATTGCTTGTCTAGTCAGAGATGTGCTGTCACATCATAATTTCCTTTAAAAATATTTTTTTTGAGACAGGGGCTCAATCTATCGACCAAGCTGAAGCGCAGTGGCATGGTCATGGCATACTATGTCCTTGACCTCCTGGGCCCAAGTAATCCTCCCATCTCAGCTTCCTGAGTAGCTGGGACTACAAGCCCATGCCACCACACCTGGCTAATTTTTTTTAATTGTTTGTAGAGATGAAGTCTCACTATGTTTCCCAAGCTGGTCTTGAACTCCTGGCCTCATGTAGTCCTCTCACCTTAACTTCACAAAGTGCTGGGATTACAGGCATGAACCACCATGCCCAGGTTTGGTTTCCATAAGTGAGGCTATTTAAAAATCTATCCTTCAGGAAGCTAAACTATTCATTAAAAAAATATATATATCTTGTCTCATTACTGTTTAAGTACATTTGTTCCTAATGGTAGATGTAAGTCTTATCCGACACAGGCTATTATAACTTTACAGACTCAAGTGTCTGTGCAGAAGAAAACATTTAAATAAATATTCTGATGCTGTCTTAACTTCTGAAATGTACTCTCATATACAGGTGGTATAGCTCAGTGGTTAAGAATGTACTATCTGGAGCTGGACTACTTGAGTTCAAATCCTAACTTAGCTTCTGTCTATTGGTGAGAAGGAATCAGAGATCTTGCATCTAACTGCAGAAACAAACAGCCCCCACATCTCAATGGCTAATCCCAATAGTGTTACACTATTGCTTATTTCATCTTTTCCTCACGGGCAAAAGGAGTGCTGTTCTTCACACAGCCCAGGCAACTTTCAATGCCTTTTTGTGTCAAATTTGCCCCCAGTGTTATCCATCTAGCAAACAAGGAAAGGGAAATCTTAGAAATTGTATAGTTTCTCTCTAATGTTGCTGAGCAGTCTTAGAAAAGGTGGACAGTGCCCAGCCTGCTCCCAAGCCACTGGTGAGAGTTGGTCACATGGCCTCATCTACATGCTGCAGAGCTGGGAAATGTGGTTTAGCCACATGCCTAGGACAAAGAAGTGGGTTTGGTGAGCATCTAGCCAGTTTCTACCACACTATACAACCTTGGCAAGACGTATTACCTCTCTCCGCACCTCAGTTTCCTCATATGGAGTATTGGAAAAATAATGGTACCTGCCTCATAGCATTTACAACTGTATCTCACTCTCAGTAGATACACAATAAGAAATGAGTTTTTGCTAGTATTATTAGCTGGGCGAACTCTGATTTTTTTAAAAGAATTATTAACATAATTGTTTGGTACATGATGCAGGTAGTTGGACTGATGCCATCTTGTGATCTGTGATATGATAAAAGCAATCAGTTCATGGCCATGGATGTAAATTTTGTAAAAATCACCAGTTTATACTTAGAAAGAAGGTATCAATAGGAATGGCATTTCATTTAGTAACAAACTAGACTCAGTCTTCAACAGTGAAACATTCCAAGTATTTTGAAAATTGACATGTCTTAAACTTTTGCTGGGTTAGTTCATTGTTTCATCCATTCAAGCACGTTTTTATTGGCTGCCAACATGGTGGCCAGCACTGGTGGGATATAGGAATGCACAAAGCATTCAGGATCTCTGTGCCCAATAAGCTTATAGTAAAGCAGGAGGACATTCAAGTCAGCTAACTATTATGACAATGTTTACCAAGTGCACGAATATTGGAAGTCGAGAGTGCTCCAAGAACTCACGGAAGAAGTGTGTAACCCAAACCTGGGCGAGTCAAGTCTTCTCGGGAATGAAGCCTAAAGTCAGACCTGAGGGATGAGCAGAGCTTGGCCAGCAGGGAGTTATGGCTTCATTTTTCTTTGAGAAGTAAAAGGGGAGATATCTGCAGAGAACATCATGGTGGTGATAGGATGGAAAATAGTGGAGAATGTTCTGTCTATTTGATAGTTCATCTAATTTTTAAAAAAAAGATATGTTGCTGAATATTTAACCTAGTGGCCTGGCTCAGCAGTTTGTCCACACACACACACACACACACACACACACACACACACACACACACACACACACACTCTCATGTGTACATATGCACATGTCTTGCTTCTACCCCTGGCTTTGTATATTTCCTCTTCCCTACCTCACTAATGTAATCATGTTTTTTACGTTGCTATACGTCCTTCGAAAACTTTTATTTATTTTTTGAGACAATTCTCACTCTGTTGCCCAAGATGGAGTGCAGTGGTGCAATCACAGATCACTATAGCCTCTAACTCCTGGGCTCAAGCAGTCCTTATGCTTCAGTCTCCCAAGTAGCTGGGACTACAGACACATGCCTCTATGCCCAGTTAATTTTTATTTTATTTTACTTTTCATAGGGATGAGGTCTTGCTATGTTACCCAGGCTGGTCTCAAATTCCTGGGCTCAAGTGATCTTCCTGCCTCGGCCTCCCTAAGTGCTGGGATTACAGGCATGAGTCACTACACCTGGCGAAAGCTTTTTGAAAAGCAAACACAGCCGAGCTCGGTGGCTCAGCCTGTAATCCCGCGCCTTGGGAAGCCGAGGTGAGTGAATTGCCTGAGCCCGCGGGTTTGAGACCTGCCTGGGCAGCGAGACCTCATCTCTACAATAGATCAAAAAATCAACCAGGCATGGTAGCTCACGCCTGTAGTTCCAGCTACTTGGAAGGCTGAGGCGGAAGGATCGCCGGAGCCCAGCAGGTCGAGGCTGCGGTGGCCAGGAGCGGCCACTGCACTCCAGTCTGGGTGACAGAGTGAGACTCCAACTCAAAAAAAAAAAAAGAAAAGCAAACACAAGCAAATTTAAATATTCTGTTCTTTTCTACTTTCTTACTCAAATGTAAGTGTGATGGAGACAATGCTATATGGTCACTAAATCCTCTATTTTTCCATCTTTGAGGAATGCAAGAAGACTATATTTCTCAGCCTCCTTTGCTGTTAAGTTGAGGCCATGTGACTAGGCTCTGGCCAGCAGAAGGTGAGCAGAAGCGATTATGCCACCTCTGGGCCTTCCCATAGATCTTCCAGAGCCATATTTATGCTTGCTCTTTCTCTTCTGTTATGGCTTATTTATTTATTTATTTTGAGTTGGAGTCTCACTCTGTCACCCAGGTTGAAGTGCAGTGGCACATTCACAGACACCTCAGCATCGACCTGCTGGGATCTGGCGATCCTTCTGCCTCAGCCTTCCAACTAGCCAGAAAAACAGGTGCACGCTACCACGCCTGGCTAATTTTTGTTTTATTGTAGAGATGAAGTCTTGCCAAGTTGCCTGGGCTGGTCTTGAATCTGTAGACTCAGGCAATTCACTTGGTGAATTGTGCTGGGATTACAGGCTAAGCCACCGAGCTCGCCCTTCTGTTATGACTTTAAAGGCCACATGTTTAAGATGGTGGCATCTGGATCCCTAAGTCAGTTGATCCACACTGAGATGTGCCATGAACAAGAAATAAATGTGTATTATGTTATACAGCTGATATATTACCACTTGTTGCTGCACATAATTTAGCCCATCTGGATAAGGTAAAATGACAAATACTACTCTGAACCTTCACTTTTTTTTCCTTAAAACAATATATCCTAGTGATGTTTCCATTTTATTAATAGATGCATAGCATTCCATTTTATAGCTGAATCATAGTTTATTTAATTAATCCCTTTACAATAGCCAAGCTTGTTTCTAATTGCTTGTCATAATGCATTTATGTCATTATATACATATATAGATTGAAGAAAATATTTTAAAGGGTTGATGTGGAAGATGGGAGAAAGATTTGACAAGGAAAACTCAATAGGTTGCAGCAACATTAATGACCCAGTTGATTTTGGACCCCATAAATTTGTTGTGGTGCAAATCTGAGAAATTGTAGTTTTTCTCTAATGCTGCTGAACAGTGTTAGAAAAGGCGGACAGTTAGACCCGTTGAGGATGGAGTTTTAACAAGCTGATTGGAGAATTGTTCGATGAATGGGCAAGGGGAATGAAGACTGGCAGAATAGTGGTTGAAATGATGGTCCAAGTCATCTGAGCTGGATAGGGAAGGCGAATAAAGGGAGAGATTGTCTAGGAGCAAGAAAGTTTAGGGGTCAGTGGACTGAGTCTTGATGAAGCAGAAGAACCAAGTACTGGGAATGAGTGAGAGAGTAAGTTGGAAGGAAGGAGTATATAGTCAGAGTGCCAGATATTTGAGATTATGATTTCACAAATGACAGCAGATGTTCCTTTAGATGAAGGTCAAGTTTAGGAGGTGACCATATGGCCAATATGGAGTAGAAGAGAACAAGAATATTAGAGGGAGGATTTGTAATGTGATGTTCACTTGAATAATAAAGACTTCTGGGAATATGATAGGACTTACTGTGAAGAGTAAGATTACGGGCCAGAGACAAAAGTAGTTAAAGGTCTTTTGGGGTTTCTTAATTTGGAGGCCACAAATCCCTAAATGATCTATGAATAGGCTTCAGGGAATCACAAATAGCCCTGCACTTATGTACAAAATAGCACATGTATATAGCTTTACACATTTTATTAGGAAAGGCTCTACTGAGCGAAACTTATGGGAGGCCATTGTTTAGAGTTAGCCTCCTGCACTAGACCCTGGCAGACCAGACCAAACCAGAATGGAGTCCCTTGTGCTAAGAGCCATGTAATCAAACTGAACTTTGAAATGGGCCAGTTTGCCAGGAAAAAAAAAAAAAAAAAGGAGACTCTGGTCTACCTGAATCAGAGTAATGAGAAAGTGGCCCCTGTTTTAACTCTATAATGGAAGTAACTTTGAAATGGCCAATCTTCTTTTTGCCCTGTTTCTGCTTTCTTCAGTCCTTTTCTGCCTATAAAGTCAAACTCCCTCAGCTCAGCTCATTGGAACATACCACATTATAGAATGAGGTATTACCTGATTCTAGAATTCTAAACAAAAGTTAATTAGATCTTTAAATTTGTTGTAATTTTATCTTTTGACAGGATCATAACTTTTGTCAGTTTCTCAAAGGAATAATGACCCTCCCTCCAAATTTGATAACCACAACTTCCAAACAGCACTAATAGAACTTTCTTTGATGATGACAAATGTTCTAGGTCTGTGCTGTCAATATGCCAATATGATAGCCACTAGCCACATGTAGCCATTGAAAATTGCGACGTGGCTGGTGTGACTGAAAAACTGCACTTTAAATGTAATTGAAACTGAAATAGCCATAGCTATTGAACAGCATATTTCTATGTAAATGGTTTACAGAAAAGAACATATTTTGTGTGTTTCAGCAGCACAGGTCAATTTTGTCTATAGTATTTTTACAAAAGACATCTCTACTTTGATATGCCTCTATTCTAATGTGCTTTCTTCATTTATATAGGACTTTATTTGTGTTTTATGGACTCCCACATTGCTGGTTAATTTTCCCTATTAATGTGCCCTTTATTTTTCCATGTCATGATACCTACTTATAAATGTACATTTTTTTTGGTATTTTGCTTTCTCTATCAGTTCTTTGGAGGTAAACAGGGCTTTAACTGACTTTGCAAACCCCCCTGAAACCTCAAGTGGTTGTAGGTCCTCAGGAATTATTAGCTAACAAACCTTCTGAGGCCTGATTTTCTAAATGTTCTGGTACTGTATTCCCTCCACAAAACCTCAGCCTTTTCCACTGTTATTATCAGAAGCCAACAAGAAGAAGGACTTAGTAAAATATCCCATAGGAGCCAGAAAACCAGTCTTTGCTTTTTTGAATATATATATTTTATTTTAAAGATGTGGGGTACAATTCAAGATTAGGTATACAAGTGGATATATACAGGCAAAGTTTGGGCCTCCCTTTGGTCCCCACTTTGCCTGGTTTGAGATCAGGTACCCTTATTGATGTTGTGTCCCCCTCCACCCCACCCCAGCAGTATCCACTACTGCCAATTCCTTTTTTTCTTTATTTTAAAGATGTGGGGTACAATTCAGGGTTATACATACAAATGTTCATTATGCAGGTACCCGTGTTGATGAGGTGTGCCCCTCCCTCCCCTGGCAGTTTCCCTCAACTGCCAATCCCATCCCTCCCCTCCCCTGGCAGTTCCCACTACTGCCAATCCCTTTCTTATAGTGTTATGATAGTTGTTCAAGGTTCGCTTATGAGTAAGAACATATGGTACTCTGTTCTTTGTCTCTGTGATAGATCACTGAGTATGATAGACTCTAAATCCATCCAAGTTGCTGTGAAGTCTATATATTTGTCCTTCTTTATGGCTGCATAGTATTCCATCATGTATATATACCACATTTTTTATCCAGTTCAGTTTCAATGGACAGCATGGTTGCTTCTGTGTTTTTGCTATTGTGAATAGTGTTGCAATAAACATGCGTGTGCAGGTATCTTTTTTGTAGAATTATTTGAGTTCTTCTGGGTATATTCCCAGTAGGGGAATTGCTGGGTCATATGGAAGGTCAATTTCTAGTTCTTTTAGAAATTGCCACACTGTTTTCCATAGAGGTGGAACTAGTTTGCATTCTCACCAGTGTAGAAGTGCTCCCTTTTCTCCACATCCTTGCCAGCACCTGTTGTTATTTTATTAATGATGGCCATTCTTACTGGAGTTAGATGGTATCTCAACATAGTTTTGATTTGCATTTCTCTGATGACTAGTGAGGCTGAGCACTTTTTCATGTTCAACCTGACCCTCAGGGTCCTTCACAATGAGGTAGTCTTAATTATTCTCTCTTAGAACTTAGCATCTTCTTTTCTCAATTTTTTCTACATTTTTTTCCACTTCTCACCCAATTTAGTCTCCCTTTTTCTAACTTCCTGGATCCTACCACTGTGTTAAGAGCCCATCTCAAACACATCTTCTTCAAGAACTGTTCTTAGATTTCTTTCCAAATATGAATTCTTTGGCCCTTGTGCATTTTATCTCTTTCATGGGGCTTAGATTTTTTTTTAAGACATGGTAGTCTTACTGTGTTGTCCAGGCTGCTCTGGAGCTTCTGGGTTCAAGTGATCCTCAGTCTCCCAAATAGTTGGGATTGCAGGCATGAGATACTGCATCTAGCTTAAAAAAAACAAACAAAACAAAAAACACTATAGTCTACTTCACTAGTTAACAGCTCCCTGAGGGTGGGTATTTTGTCTTATCTTTTTTTTTTTTGGCCTCATTTGAAAGAAACATTAACCATGAAAGAACAAATAATAAGCAAACTCTTTGTCTCTAGGTCCTAAATTTCATGTGAAAAAAGCCACTCTCTAGACCTGTTAATGACCAGTCAAATACAATGTCCATGGTGGGGTGATAATTAACCTGGTATAACTGAATACATTCAGTCTGGCCTATAATGGAGTTATCCAGTCCCCTAAGAAATAAGGAAAAGAAGCCAGTATCAAATCCTTGTGTAGACATGGACCCTAACTCAGTAATGACTGGAAGAAAAGCCCCCTTGGAAATGAGTTACCCAGTAGAGAAGACAGGAATGAAATCTGTTCTCTCTCTCTCTTTTTTTTTTTTTTTTTTTGAGTTGGAGTCTCACTCTGTTGCCCAGACTGGAGTGCAGTGGCCGCTCCCGGCCACCGCAGCCTCGACCTGCTGGGCTCCGGCGATCCTTCCGCCTCAGCCTTCCTAGTAGCTGGAACTACAGGCACGCGCTACCACACCCGGCTGATTTTTTAAATTTATTTATTTATTGTAGAGATGAGGTCTTGCTGCCCAGGCGGGTCTCGAACCCACGGGCTCAGACAATCCACTCACCTCAGCCTCCCAAAGGCGCAGGATTACAGGCTGAGCCACCGAGCCCAGCATCTGTTCTCTTGATAGATGTAAATTCTGTTTCCCATCCTCAGTTACAAACTTACATGCATATTTACTTGACAGTCTCTTCAGCAAGTGTGGATAGTAAACGTATGTGTGTTTTGCACCTACTGGCAATGTTTATTTTGAATAAAGATTTTCTGCTGCCTTTTTCTTGACAATGTGGAATGCACATTTTTTTGTTGTTGTTTTTTGCTTATAGTCAGGCAGTGAGCAAATAGACAGTCCGTATGTTTTCCTTTGATAGCCATCTTCTAGTGTTGGTTCTAAATATGTTGTCAGTTTGTCCTATGGCATCAAGCATTTCAGAAGATAGAAATGATTTGTTGTGTTGAAAAATAGTTGTGTGGCACTGTATTCAGTTGGCGTCAGATGTCATGTGAATACCACTACTTGGCTACCCAGATGAGGCTTTATAAATACCACACCTGCTTTCCTGCCTGCCCAGTGCTGCTTCCTTCCCTACATCCACACCCGTTTCATCTTAAGCAAGATCAGTGATCTCCTTGCCTTAAATTACACGGATTCTGCCTGCTTTTCTTGAATGTTAAAAGCTTTGACTGCAAGGAGAAGACTTGAAACTGACAGTTAGGGTATTTGTACCGGTCTGAAATTTTCTGCCTGGGCAGGACTGTCAGAATAATCAGCCTTTGGCTATTCACTGTCATGTTTCATGAATTAAAAGAAGAAAGTGCTTGTCTTTGTAAGAAGAGAACACACAAAGACTGAAATAAAGTAAAATCATTGGTTACTAATTGTGAAGACACTGGCTTGTGAGGAGGCAAATTTAGTATTTACTACTTAAGAAAATATAGAAAGTAAAAATCACTCAACATGTAGAACACAGCAGCACAAAGCTTTTGTGAATGACTGTTGGGATACACTTCTCTATGGATCTCTCTAGTTTTATCTTGCTGGCAGAGGTGCTGACAGCCTTTGTGCTGGATTTTTTTGTCATGGATTTTTGTATAGCATCCTTGGAATGACAGAGATAGCATCTACCTCCAGAGCAGAGGGCAATTTTGTTTGCTGTCTGGTATAATAAAGTTAATACCTCCCTGGGAGGTAAAAGGTAAGTTTGCTCACTGTCCATTGTAAAAGGTTTGAGTTCCCTAAGCTCAGGGTTCCTCAGTTGTGATGCAAACCCACTGCATACACAACATCTACCTGGGCTGCTGTGTGTAGCCCCTGTGGGACTTGGGGAGCCAGAAGGAGCTGATGTGAATATGAAACTCATGTTGCTTGCGGTTCTGAGAATAATTAAATCCTTTGTCTCTGGCCAAGGAGTCTCACGTCTTTTTTTGGCATTCATGAAACTATGGTAGACTAACTCATGAGCTTGCTAGTAGGGTCACAGTTCTTGTCCCTGCCTATGTCACAGTTTCATCCACTTCCCTGAGTTACAGTTTGGCATATTGATTTGAAGTTGAGATGTGGTTTCTTTTGGAAGAGTTATGTCAGAGTATGCTGTAAACAATGTGAAAAAACACTGATGCCTACATTCAAGGCCCAATCATGCCCAATGTTTGAAAGGGAGGTGTTATGATAAAAGTGGAAGTTAAGGCTATGAGAGTTCAGATTTAATTCAAACATCTTTTGAAGAGGCATTGTAGAAAGGTTGCTAAACTTATAATTGAGGTAGACCTGGGATCAAGATACAACTCAACAAGAGTGGTGTGGACAAGTCCTTAATCTCTGCATGTGTTCGTTTCCTCACTGTGAAATTGAAAGACAAAAGAATTTACCTCTGGGATTTGGGGAGAAGCACTTAACACAAGGGTTGGAAATTAGTCTCTGTAAAGGATAAGATAGTAAATATTTTTAGGCTTTTGGAGTCCTACAGTCTCTGTGGCAACTATTCAACCTGCCAGAACAGCATGAAAGTAGTCATATGCAATACGTGAGTGAATGAGTTTGGCTGTGTTCCAATAAAACTTTATTTACAAAAACAGGCAGTATGCCAGATTTGGCCCATGGATCATAGCTTGCTGGCCTGTAACATAGCAGCTTGCTTGGCTCACTGCCAGTATTTAACAGAAGGGCTCCTCTATGCCACTCACTGTTGTTTGAATTTATGATTTCACTTAACCCTTGATGAGGTAGCTAGTATCTTCATTTACAGACAAGTAAACTGAGGCTCACAGATGATACACAATTTACTAAGATCCCATAACTGGATGGCCAAGGTCAATTCAGATTCTGGCTTTCTGACTTTAAGTCAATTGTTCTTACCAACACCTTGTGTTACCTTTGGACAAAAGTCTCCATTTCTAAGAGCTTTAGAGGTGAATCTCAATTTTGCTTGAGGAAAAACTTGTTTGTGGATATATTTGCATGTATAAAATAAAACTTGGATTACATAAACCAATGATCACCAAAATCCCTAATGAAATTCTACCTCCAGATTTGAATACATTTTCAATTGTCTTATTCACACCACCAAATCAGATCTATTGCAGACCATTTCCAACAAGAATAGGGTGGAAAGTATGCTTTACAAGAATTGTGATAAAAAGGAAAAGGCAGTCTTCCCCATCCACTACTTCTGGGTGGGGGATTAATAACTGAAAGAGTCCAAAGTGACATAAATCCAGGCCCATCTGAAGAAAAAAGTTAACATTTTCTTATGGATTAAAATGAGACAAGGCCCTGGCCATGGAAAAATTCTGGAAAAAATGGTATTTGCCTGGATTTTTTATTCTATGTCAAGCAAGTTATAAGGTGATTATCAGCTCATGACCATTGGATTGAAAAGTGCCATTAAAGCAAAAAGGGACAGAAAACCTCCATCAACATCTTAAGAGTGATTATCATTTGGATATGGAATAATAGATTATTTACATTTTGTGCACTTTTCTGTATTTTTCAAATTTTCTACAGTGAGCATGGGTTGACTTTATAATCAGACAAAACCAAGACATGTCACAAAAATTATTCATGTATGGTTTGTCAAAGCAAAGAAAATGGTTTAGGCGTGATGTTAAGCATATACAGTGACAGAGAGAAAAATATTTATTCTTTGTGCAAAAAGCAATCAAATCTTCACAAAGAAAAAAGACAAGGAGAATATTAGTAGAGGCATTCAGAGAGAATATTAATAGAGATATTCATAAAATATAGAGGTATTATGGGAATATAGGTCAGTTTTTCTTTTTATTCTTTTGTAAGTTCCAGGTTTTCTAGAAGGCATGTATGTTATGCTTACATTTTTTTAAAATGCAATTTAAAAAATAAAGCTGATGATATTCAAAACCAAAACATAAACAAAAGCTGATTATAGTTTTGGCTTAAACTGTTTTGCTTTTGTTCTGTTCACAAAGCAACTTTTGCTTGACAAATTCTCCAGACCAGTCCAGCATACAGGCAGCAATTGTCTCCACGATTTACACGGTGGTGTTAGGGGTGTGTGTGTATGTGCACGTATGTGCGTGGGGTGTTAGGGGGAAATAAGAGTTACTCTTTCTTTCAGAATCAGCATTTCTGTTTGCCAGACTCAAGGTGTAGTGTCCCATTGCTTACCTCTGAGTTCAGCAGTGAATTCTGTGTCATCACTCCCCTCTCCCATGGCATGGCCCCTCTTCTAACAAATATTAATCACCTTTTAAAAAACTGAGCCTGAGCCTTTCATTGGCCCCGCTTTGTAGTTGTGCTTTGGGTCGTGTCTCAAACCCTCTTTCAGCAGGTTGGCAAAGTAGCTGTGCTCCCTCCTCTCCCTGGGGTCCCAACTTACCCTTGCAAGGTATCCCACCCAGGATCTACCCTTTCCCCCAAACCCCAGATTGCTGGCTGGGACTGCTTTACCCATTGCTTGACTTTGCAAAAACAGCATGACTTCTATCGTAAAAGTCTTTACTGCCCTAGATTCCTAGCCACTTTGTCCCTACACTTGGCAAGACAAAGTGTCTTGTGTAGGGCCATTTGTGCTGTCGTCCATCTTGAATTGTGACTGTGGCTTGCCTCCACACAGCCCCCCCACCACTTTTGATGCGAACTGGCCTGCTCCCCAGTGTTGATCTCTTCTAGGGCTGGGTTCTGGCCAGCTTTCCTCTGAGCCACCTACTGCTGTGCCAAAGTTGTATCAGGTCTAGACATCCCAAACTGAACTGGCAACATGAGGGCAGACACCAAGAATGAGAACCAAAGCACAGAATCAAAAGGTGATAGAAAAGCCAGGTGTCCCAGAGCCACAACAGAAGTGGTCCTAGGGCATGGCTTCACCTCCTTGGCACTATTGCTATTAGGGACCTGATGGTTTTTTGTTTGGGAATTTGCCTGGTGCATTGTAAGAGGTCACCAGCAGTCCTGTCTTCTACCCACTAGACGCCAGTGGCACACTCCCTGGTTGCAACAAAGAAAAATGTCCGCAGACATTGCCAAATGTCCCTGGAGGGCAAACATCACTCCCATCGAGAAGCACTCAAACATGTATTAAAGGCTTGTCCAAATGGTTCTTCACTTTGGACCTCATAGATATGTTTGCTTTTCATCAAGGTTTCGTCACCTCCGCACTATCAATATCTTGGTCCCAGTAATTCTTTGTTGTGTATGTGGATGCTGTCCTTGCACTTAGGATGTTGAGCAGCAGCCTTGGTTTCCACCTACTAGAAGTCAGTTGCACCTCCCCACCCCACCCCCCAGTATTGACACACAAAACTGTCTCCAGACATTGCCAAATATCCCCTGGGGAGCAAAAATGCCTTTGGTTGAGAACCGCTGTCCCAGAGCGGTTCACTCTTACTGCTGGTGTACATGAGCCTGATGGGAGGATAAGAGACTAGAAGGAAGCCGACAGTTGGAGAAGAATTTTGAAAGGAAGCCTTCTCAACTGATTCTTTTGAAACGGAGAAATTTCAAAACATCAGAACTGTTTGTTTTCTTTTTAATTGACAAACTAAGAGTGAGTCTGTATTGGTGGTTCTCAATCAGGAAGAATCTTTGCTCACAAGGGGATATTTGGCAATGTTTGGACACATTTTTGGTTACCACAACCAGAGTGTGGGGATGCTACCGGTGTCTAATGAGTAGAGACCAGGGGTGTTACTAAGTCTTCTACAATGTACTAGACAGCTACCACAACAAAATATGATCCAGCCCCAAATGTCAGTAGTGCCGAGGTTAAGAAACCCTGGTCTTTGTGAATGTTCATTTGGATTTGATTGGAAATCTTAGTGCAAGCCACCACATCTGGATTCCACGTGCCAAATAGGCTTCACAAACAATGGCAGGGCACTCATTCCAACTCTGGGTGATTGCCTATTCTGCTTGTATTCATGAAAAACCAACAAAGTTTGCACTGACAAGGCCAAGAGGGTTCTCAAATTGTCTATTAATCAGATACCCAAGTCATTTATATTGATGATAAGCTCTATCTCAACTTTCCACAAAGTTGCTCAAGGGAATAACTGAGGAAAGTAGATAATTCAGAGATGTCCTGGGGTACTTTCAGAGGTCCCTGTGAGAAGAAATAAGATGACCTTTAGGGCAGGGACTTTGTGATCACTATTTTTGGCTACTCAGAGGTCATTTTTAGCACATGTCACAATTTTAACTAGCCCTGGGCAGTTGAGGGATTACTAGGTTTTTCTTTACGTGTTTTAAATGCATTGACTTTCTATTTCATTTGAGTCCATTTCATCTGAGGTAGTATGGCTAAATACCCCAAGTTTACCCATAGTCAACCAAGCAGCAATGCAGAAAGAAAATCAGTGGTTCTCAGCTCTGGTGTATGTGAGAATTTTAAAACAACACCAGTTGTTAAAAACTAGGGAGTAGCCGGGCTCGGTAGCTCAGCCTGTAATCTTGCACCTTTGGGAGGCTGAGGTGAGTAGATTGCCTGAGCCTGCGGGTTCGAGACCCGCCTGGGCAGGCGAGACCTCATCTCATTACAATAAATCAAAAATTAGCCGGGCGTGGTAGCACGCGCCTGTAATTCCGGCTACTCGGAAGGCTGAGGCGGAAGGATCGCCGGAGCCCAGCAGGTCGAGGCTGTGGTGGCCGGGAGTGGCCACTGCACTCCAGTCTGGGCGACAGAGTGAGACTCCAACTCAAAAACAACAACAACAACAACAAAACTAGGGAGTATTTGAATAATACCAATGCCTAAGATCCCATCTCCCAGACCAATTAAATCAGTATCTCTGATTTAGGGCTTCTCAGCAGAGTTGAGAAACTGTAGAATAAATTGATACAATTTGAAAAAGACCTTCGTAGAAGATCAAGGAGAGAAAATGTCCAATGGCAAAACCACCTGAGCTGTGCTGTGTTCTCATGACCCCATCCTCAGCTCCAGTTGGAGTTCGGTTTCTTTAGAAAGGACAAGTTCTGTCCGTCACTTCTGAAGTCCTGTGAATTTTCTTTATTTTTCCCCAATCTTAACATTTGTTCTTTTTACTTTGCTCACTTTTGAGTCACCCTACAGGCTAAATACACAAATTCCACCGGAGAGGGAAAGGGATAAAAAATAGCCAAAGTTAAAATCTGGGTTTTTATGGAAAAGCATTATAAAATGGAACTGCTGGTGTGCAGTTGTTACTGGTTAGCACTTGAATTTCATTCTTCATGGAGGCACCAGTTTATTTTCTTGAGTCTTTCAATCGCCATCACCTTCAAATATTTCTGAGAAATGCCTTGATGATGACTTTCATGCCATGTTACTCCAAGTTTAGCATACATAGTCTGCTTAATGGGTTTTCTACACTATTAGGAGTTTCATGTAAGTTATACATTTATTACATTTGAAATCATCAAATCACTATATTTTGAAAAGTATGCAGAATATATTTTAATATTTAATAATAATGGATTCATACTAGTGAAAGAGAAGATAGTCTTTGTAATTTACCACCAAGATGATGGAGACTGGTTAACTGTTCGCCAAATCATTTCCCTTCTCTTCCTGGGCACCAACCGGACTACATTTCCCAGCCTCCTTTGCAGCTAGGTGTGACAATGTGGCTGAGCGCTGGTGAGTGCAAGGTGAGGAGACATGTGGGCTCTATCACTTCTAATGGTGCTTCTGGCTCTGCAGATATCACAAATAAATGAATGAGGGGTTTCTCGTGTGGGCTTTCAACTAATACACAATTTATTAAGATATCACAATATTTGTAAGTGGTACCAGCTATACCATGTTGAAAGTCCCAATATTTGTATTGGGGTAGGTGCTATCTGCCCATCCTCAGATCTTCTTCTTGTTTTCCCCAAACCTGAGGTGTCTGAGCAGAGAGCTTTGAGACAAATGTTGATGTAAAAAGAGTAATTCCCCAAAGAAACAAAGCAGGAGGTATCATGCTTTAACTTTATTATACGGCTACAATAATCAAAAAAGCTTGGTATTGGTACAAGAACAGGTATATAGATCAATGGAACAGCATAAACCTCAATTTCTCAACCAACACATCTTCGACAAAGCCTCCACTAACAACCACTGGGGAGAGGAGAACTTATACAGTAAATGCTGCTGGAAAAACTGGCTGACCACATGCAGAAGAATGAAACAGGACCCCTACTTATCACCAAACACAAAAATCAACTCCAAGTGGATCAAAGACCTAAACGTAAAACCTCAAACTATAAGAACCTTAGAAAATGCTGGAGACACCCTTATGGAAATTGGAACTGGAAACCACTTCCTGATCAAAATCCCAAGTGCCCAAGCCACAAGGGATAAGATAGACAAGTGGGACCTCATCAAACTGACAAGCTTCTGCGAAGTCAAAGAAACCATCAAGAGAGCAGGAGACAGTCCACAGACTGGGAAAAAATATTTGCCAACTGTATATCTGACAAAGGCCTAACATCTAGCTCTACAAGGAACTCAAGCATGCTGAAAAGAAAAAAGCAAACAGCCCTATTAAAAAGTGGGTAAAAGATATGAATAGACAGACACTTTTCAAAAGAAGACACACGAGCAGCAAACAGATACATGAAAAAATGCTCAGCCTCACTAATCATCAAAGAAATGCAAATTAAAACTACACTGAGATACCACCCAACTCCATTCAGGATGGCCATTATCAATAACTCAAAAAACAACAGATGCTACAGAGGATGTGGTGAAAAGGGAACACTTCTACACTGTTGGTGGGAGTGTAGATTAGTACAACCTCTGTGGAAAACAGTGTGGCAATTCCTAAAAGATTTAAAAATCAACCTCCCACACAACCCAGCAACCCCCCTTCTGGGAATATACCCGGAGGAACTAAAATCATTCTATAAAAAAGATATCTGTGCATGCATGTTTATTGCAGCACTATTCACAATAGCAAAAACATGGAACCAACTCTGCTCTCTATCAAAAGTAGACTGAATTTTTAAAAATGTGGTATATATGCATGATGGAATATTATGCAGTCATAAGGAAGGACAAAATTATGAACTTCACAGCAACTTGGATGGATTTAGAGTATGTAATACTCTGATCTATCACAGAAACAAAGAACTGAGTACCACATATTCTCACTCATAAGTGAACACTGAACAATTATCATAATACTACAAGAAAGAGATTGGCAGTAGTGGGAAACTGCCAGGGGAGGGATGGAGGACACACTTCATCAATAAGAGTACCTAATCTCAAACCAGGCAAAGTGGGGACCAAAGTGAGGCCCAAACTTTACCTGTACAATGACCATTTGTATATCTAATCCTAAATTGTACCCTACATCTTTAAAATAAAAATTAGAAAGAGTAACTCCTCCATATTTTTCTTACAGTTTATCAAGAGGAAGATATTGAATCTGGAGGAGTAAAAGCTTTTGGTCTGAACAACTGAAAGCTTGGGGTTGCCTTTTACTGAGATGGGGAAAGACTGCAAGAAAAGCAGGTTCTCTTTTATACATGAATACAAACAAGGTGGCCCTCCTTAAGACCTCCAGGAATTGCTTTGGGATCCACAGGAAAGGGAGGGTCTTGTACTCACAGATGTGCAATCTGAAAATGTTATGCATTCTTAGACAGAATATCATGTAGGTAACGTTGTGTCCTTCTCAGGGTAGCAAATCTGGAATCATATAATATCCACCTACCCTTCATTGGTGATTTTAATTTAACTGCATAGTATGTTGTGTGGATGCACCATAGTTTATTAACCACTCTCCTATGCTTGGACAAATAATGTTGCAATGAATAATATTTTGTGTGGATATTTTAATGCTAGAGATGTATCTCAGGGAAAACCCCTACAAGTGGCATTACTGGATCAAAGGGTGGATGGATGTGTGGTTTTGTAAGATATTGCCAAATTTCCCTACGTAGATGTTGTATAGTTTTACATTCCCTCTAGCAATGAGAGTGTACATTTCTCCAGGGTTTACCAACAGGACGTGTTGCTGAGTTTTTGAATTGTTGCCACTCTGGTGGCTGAGAATGAGATCTCAATGTAGTTTTAGTTTGCATTTATTTTATTATGAATGAAGCTGGGTATCTTTTTGTAAGTTTAAGAGCAATTTTTACATCTCTTTTTATGAATTGTCTGTTCACGTCTTTTGCACATTTCTTCTATACCATTTTTTGTCTTTTTAAATTCAATGCCAAAAGGTTCTCTATATGGTAGGAATGTTAGTTCCTTAACTGTGAGAACAGTTATTCCAAGCTTACCACTTGTCTTTTGAATTTGCTTACTTTTTTTTACTGTGTGAAAATAGTTTAATTTTCATATAGTCAAATTCATTAATCTTCTCTCTTCCTACATCTGAGTTTTAAGTTATAGTTAGGTCTTTCACCATACCTTACAAATCACTTTTATTTGACAACTACTATGTCCAAGGCATTAGATGAGATGTTTTTAAAAGGAACAAAATTCAGTCCTTATGCTGAAGAAAGTATGGATAATAGCATATTTTTCCTCCATTTGAAAAAGAAGTTTTATATTCAGGATTTGAGTACAAATTGGTTACATGTAAACTTAACCAGACTGCAGGGACTAATTTCTGATGTAGAAAACAACATACATCATCAGACAAATGGAATGAACTATGGAATAGTAATTGATGCTGTGAGTTCTGAAATCAAAATGATTTGGATTTGGTTCTGCAACTTACCAGCTGTGCAGATTTGAACAAGTTGTCAACCTCTCTGAATCTCAATTCCAGAATCTCATAATAATATCTGCTTGTGGGATTGTTCTGGGAATTAAAGAAAATTATGTATGAAAAATGGAAAAGTGCTTCGTGCAGTGCCTGCCACACATGAAAAACCCAATTAAAGAAAGCTCTATTATTTTGTTTATCCCGCTTCATATTCTTCTGATTGTCTATATTAATATCCCTCCCACCCTGGCCATGTAAATTAACTCATGAACCAGACAGAGACAATCAGAAACTTTTCTTGGAATTTTTCAGTAGGGTTTAAGCAAAGGAGTTCTTCCTTTGGAAGGTAGAGGTAGGGAAATGGAAACCCAAGAATGGCCAACAAGCAAGGCTTATTTCTCATGGGAAAAGTCAATCTCAAGAAAAGAAGAGAATGAAATTAGCATTGATGCAATTTAGGCTCTTGGTTCCTGTCCTCTCTGAGATCTAGCTGCACTTCTTTTTTAAAAATTTTATTTATTTTATTTTAGAGTTGTGGAGTACAAGTGAGGACTTACTGCATATGTAGTTTGCATGCAGGTGAAGTTTGCACATCTAGCTGGCCCTCTCTACCCCAATAGTGAACTAGGTACTCATTGTGTTGCTATGTGCCTTCCTCCCTCCCCCCCACCATCCCCTAGCAGTGTCCAGTGTCTGCTGATCCCACCCTTCTGCTAATGTGACTATTGTTCAGGGTCTGCTTATGAGTGAGAACATGTGGTATTCAGTTCATTGTTTCTGTGATAGTTCACTTATTATGATGGTCTCCAGCTGCATCCAAGTTGCTGCAAAGGTCATGATTGTTTCCTTTATGGTTATGTAATACTCCATTGTGTATATGTTTCACATTTTCCTTATCCAGTCCACTTTTGATGGGCATCTGGATTGGTTCCATGTCTTTACTATTATGAATAGTTTAACTGCACTTCTGACCTTAATGTTGATTAATGTGAGCAGATAAATCCTTCTTTGGCCAAGTTGGATTCCATTGTTTGAGCCCAAAAGGGTTCAGGTGATACATGTGTGAAATGAGAAATGTTTAGAAAAAGCCAAGTATGTAGATAGTTATCCATGACTTTTGATGGTCAGATGAATTCACTTATAAAGTGGCTATGTAGCAAAACACCTTATAAAGTACAACGTGTAGCATTTGTAGATGGTAAGGAAAACGGTGACAAAAGACTGGTCTCCCCTCCAACCCCATGACCCTTTCTCTCTCCCATTGAAAGACCACTTTGGAACTTTAAATAATTGCATTTTTTTCAAACAAGTAAAAGAAACTTGTATGGCAATATATAATTTGCGGAGTCTTCTAAAATATAGGAGGAAATACACCTTTGAAAGTAAAAACTAGGCTAAGCACAGTTTCTTACACCTGTAATCCCAGCACTTTGGGAGGCCGAGGTGGGAGGACTACTTGAGCCCAGGAGTTCAAGACCAGC
This sequence comes from Carlito syrichta, assembly GCF_000164805.1. NCBI lineage: Eukaryota > Metazoa > Chordata > Mammalia > Primates > Tarsiidae > Carlito > Carlito syrichta. The sequence goes on along the minus strand of NW_007252774.1, from coordinate 234,411 downwards.
CTGGGCAATATAGCAAGACCTCCCTCATCTCTATAAAACATCAAAAAAATTATTCAGGCATGGTGGTGTGCGTCTGCAGTCCCAGCTACTTGAGAAGCTGAAGTGGAAGGATCACTTGAGTCCAAGAAGTGAGGGCTGTGATGAGCCATGAGCATGCCACTGCACTCCAGCCTGGGTGACAGAGTGAGACCTCAACTCAAAAAATCCAGAGAAACAAACAAACAAGTAAAAACTAGGGAGAGAGCAAATATTTAAACATTAGCATAGGTGATTGTTGTTCATAGCCTTTATTTACAGTCATTACCATCTTCAAAATCTTAATTATAACTGATTAAGTTTGCCTTGTAGATTGCATTTGGATGAACTCTAAGATGAGTGTCTGGGTCAGTTATTTTATATCTCAGTTAATTCACATATTTCTAGGAAAACACATTAACTTATATAGCTAATCTTTCATCAGAGCTGAGGAATTGCATTTATTTATTTTAAATTATCTTTATGTAATACCTGTGAGCAAAGCCATTGACTTTCATCTCCCTATGTGAGAACTGTATTTTTTTCTTTCCCCAAAAAACAAACTGAGGAATCTTAATAATAAGCCCAAATTGGTTTACTGGAAAAAAACAAAACAAAACAGGAAAATAAATGGAGATGCCGACCAGAGTACATTGCCACCCAAAGCAAACCTTGTTCTCAAGAGATGGTTTTATTTCTAGGCAAACTGTTCTGGACATATAACACTCACAATCTCCCTCCTAAGCTACGATTTTCTCTTTGCAACCAACACAACATGGAATTGTGATGGCTCCTTTGTTGTGATATCTCTCTGTGCCATCCCTCAAGTCCTTATCATCTGAGATGGAACACAACTTAGATAAAACAGTCAAAATCCCAAGCTGGCTTCCCTATTTAATGTGTAAAATGTTTCTTAAATCTGCTTTACATGGAGCTTGAATTGTTTCCTTTGAAATTAAAAACTAAAAACTAAAAATCATAGTTGACAGCAGAGGGCGCCCTTCCCTCTACTATAAGGTTGACATGCTCACCAAGCGGAAGATTCTGTTTCTCTGGATTTCTCCAGGGTTGACAATGGACACCCATTCCCGTTTGAGGTAACACATCCATTACCATTTCATCCTTCCCCTCCCTTGCCCCACTCTCCTTTTCTCTTTGAGTTGAGTGACCCTATATTTGGAGATCCATGGACTACAAGGAGTGGTTGTTGGCAATAACCTTGAGCTTAGTAGGGAACACCTGAGCAAAGGAATGCATTTTTCTGTACAGCTTTCCATGCTTCAGAAAGGACTAGAAGTCTTGCTTCTTGAAGGAGGACTAAATGAGTGGTTGGGAGTTATGCTGGCTCCAGTTCCTCAATTATATGCCCCGGAGGGAAAGCAGACAGGAAACTATAAAATTCAGAGCATTCAGGCCCCTTAACCTTCATTTCTCATTGTACAATCTCCTTGTTTTGGGCTGACATTATTCCTGTTGTCACACAGCACATGTTGGGGTCAGAATGAGAGATCTTTGAGAAACATTGGTTTAGAGAATCATGAGTGAATGTAGCCCACATAATCTTCCCCAATAGAACAGCTGTTTCAGCAGCAGCTGGGAAATGCACGCCATCAGCATTATGGCTAGAAGAAAAATAGGAGACATTATTACCAAAAAATGGAAGATTCTAAATATTTTCCTAGGAAGTCTTTAAAAAACAATGAATATGGAAATATTTATTCCTTGGATCAGGCAGGTGTTTTTTTTTTTTTTTGTATTTATTCTAGATAAAATGTTTTCTTCCTTTATCTGACTCTCTTTACTTTTGTGAACTATTGCGGTTTTGATCTGGACTTTTCCGTCAGCCCCCACATTCCCTACAAAGAGGGCTACAGGATTCCCAAATAAGGCAATAGGTTCCTGCTTGTCACCGCATGTGGTCATGTCTGGGCTATGTGTGAAGGGAGCCAAGGAAACAGAAAAACCACAACCTTTTTTGGAAAGTCTTCTGCTTTTCTGCCTGGAAGAAACGTGAGAATTGCTTTGGTGACTCATCCCCTCAGGGTTGAGAGGAGGACTTAAATGCCTTTCAACTTACAGGTTTAGTGGTGAAAGTTACCAATCAGAGCAGGCTGTGTATTTATCTCCATTCACTTAAAATCCTTTCTTTAATTTGGAGAGACACCATGTGAGAAATGATTTCTGTCAGCATTCTCTCCCTTTGGACTGCTAGGCATTCTCCTTCTTATACTGACATCATCTGCTAACTGAATATGAATGTGCCAGATTGGTGGTGATGTCCTACGTGAGAATCATCTATCCAATCTCTTACTTCAGAATGCTTTCCTAAAAATTCTTGTCCAAACCTGTTCAGATGCCAAATGGCAGATGACAAGTAGATCGGGTTGTTGGTGGGAACTGTGAGGCAGCACGGAAGAGCTAGCTAGGATGCATGCGTGTACTGTAGACCTTCTTAGGTACACGTGGACTGAAGGGATGTGTAAACTAAAAGCTTATAACATATTGGGTAGTTTTAAAAAACCATAACTAAGATGAATTCTGGGCTCTGAATGGATTGTTAATATACACTAACTAGACTTGCCCCAGACATCTTCGACTCTTTCTAAAACCATATTTTATTTTATTTATCATTTTTATTATTTAGAGACAGGGTATTGCTATTCACCCAGACTGGAGTGCAGTGGTACTCACTACAGCCTCAAACTCTTGGCCTCAAGGGATCCTCTCACCTCAGCCTCTTGAGTAGCTGGGACTTTGGGCATGCACCATCACATCTGATTAATTTTTTAAATTTGTTTTTTGTAGAGACAGGGTTGCACTGTGTTGTCCAGGCTGGTTTTGAAAGCCTATCCTCAAATGATTCTCCTGCCTCAGCCTCTCAAAGCACTTAGACTACAGGTTTGAGCTACCATGCCTGGCCTAAAACTATATATTTTTCGAGTTGGAGTCTCATTCTTGTTGCCCAGGCTGGAGTGCAGCAGCTTGCGCACAGCCACCACAGCCTCGACCTAGTGGCCTTAGGCAATCCTTCCACCTCAGCCTTCCAAGTAGCTGGAACTACAGACGCACGCCACCACATCCGGCTAGTTTTTGTGATTTACTATAGAGACAAAGTCTCACCAAGTTGCCCGGGTTGGTCATGAACCCGCGGGCTCAGACAATCCTCTTGCTTTGGCCTCCCGAAGTGCTGGGATTACAGGCTGAGCCACCACACCCGGTTGAAAACTATATTTTAGTTTTAGTACCAAGGACCAGTTGCTCATTAGGTGGCATAAAGAAGTGATCAGTGCACCACCCCTTTTCTCTCTCTCTGTCCCTCTTTAGCATTCTCCTACCTCTGACTAAATTATAATCTGCTTAAAGACAGGACCAGATTTATATTTTTTGATACCCAATCAGTGCCCAGGACTTATATTTCATTGGTGGCCAGTTAACATGGGTTGGTGAATATAATTAGAAAAGCCACCCCTACTCTTTGGTCTAGACAAAGGGAAAAGAAATCTCTATACTTTTTCCTTCCCTTTGCAGAAACTAGAAGGGGGTGGTAGCCTCACCTTAGAATTTTTTCTTGTCAAAGGTGAAGAAAAGCACCCAATTTAAATCTTGTGCCAAGCCTTTGTATACTCAGTTTCTAAAAGCAAAAATTAAAGGTAAACAGCTCTGTTGTTTGAAGTGGTATTATTAGAGGCCCTGTTTCCTAGCAATATAGGAGAAGGAGGATGAGACTGGAGAACCCACCTTTTGTACAGTAAATACAGTGAACGACTGCTGCCATTTCTGCTGCGGGAGGGAGAACCGAAGCAGATTCAATTGTTCCTTAGTGGATTGAAACTCTCCTGTTTGTGAGAATTACTGTTTGTCCTTTGAAAGTGTGTGTGTGCGCACCTGTGTGTGTGTGCGCACTTGTGTGTGTGTGCATGTGTGTGTGTGTGTATGCATACATGTCCACCAAGCAGTAGTTAGAAAATTGGAACGCTGCAGGAAGAATGAGGGCACCTCTTTACTTCCACTGACAGGGACTTCAAATGGGTTTTCAGAGTAGCTCAGACCGTGGCTTCTCCATTCTGAATGTTTCTAGGCATTATGATGTCCTGAAGGTGGCCATGGTGGAGAAAGGACCCAAGAGAAGTTCAACTATTATCAGTAGGAGCGAGAGCTTGAGAATGGAAATGTTAAGCATGGGCTATATCTCAAAGAGAGAGAAGCAAGGCAGAGAGTTTGGCTTACAACAGCACCTCTGGACATTTATCAAGGGCTTCCTACATGCCAAACCTGGTGCTAAGCACTGTACGCTCATTTATAGCTTGCAACCATCCTATGAGGAAAGTCTTGTTATTACTCTTCATGTACAAATGGGGATGTTGAGGCACAGAGAGTTTAAGCAGTTTTCCGAAGGTCACACAGAAATGAGCACAGCCTTGAATTCAGGCATTCCTGCAGCTACAGAGCCACACACATAACCACTACACTGCCTGTTGCTTACATTTTCGAAGGCAATTGGGTTAAAGTGCAACTTTATTCCTCATAACTTTATTAAACTCTGGGAACAGCCTGACATAGAATCCCAGTATATGCTATTCCTGTGTTGTCCTTTTTCCACCTTTAGGTGAAGACTGACACCACACACACTGCCTTGTGTTAATGTGTGAAATTAAGGACAGGGAGAGGTAGGAAAGCTTGGCTTTCTCTGACACCTGTATATGAAGAGAAGATGCTGCCTCTAGCTGTCTTTGCATTTTGGGGGTTAAGGAGCAGTAAAGACAGAGCTGGCAGCCTTGTGGGGAGACAGCTGCAATGTGAATGGACGCAGGAGGGGGTGGGACTCTCACAAGGAGGAGGGGACTGAGGAGGGGAGGCCCATAAAAATAATCATCACAGCTAACAGACCCTTAGCACCTGAGCAAGGGCCATGGAGGGAAATGGCACTTATCTTGTGAAAGCAAGAATAGTATAGCATCCTTGTCTGAGAGAGAGAACTAAAAAGTAGTATTAAAACTCTCTAATCAGGTAAGAGTAACTTGGCAGCTCCAATAACTCAATTTACAATTTCAGTGTATTGTGGAGTTGTCAAAAAGCAAGTTGTAGGTTCTATCTAGTTCCAATAACTTATTGTCAAGCACCTTTCTTAAATGGCTTCCTGATTTAATTCTTGCAATGTAGTGCTCTACAAAGTGACACTGAAGGGTCAGAAGGCCCTTGTTGAGATGGATCAGGATATGGGTTCATGAATAAAGACTAGAGATAGGTGAATAACAGAGAAGTTGGCTATCTGCCTGCACGTCTTGGGATTGGTACCTTTATAGTCCCAACCACTTTGGGTTGTGTTTCTTCAGAGGACTCTGATACATGGTCTCGGGTGCAAGTCACTTATATGAGGGGTGATTTCAGGAAGTACTGGGTTGGGAGCGGGAAAAAATGAGATAGGTAAGGGAAGGAAACCAATAAAAGGAGCTTTATCAAGCAGACTTCATGGTGGACAACCAGGACTTAATCCCACTGGGGAATTTGGGTCACTGGTGTAGAATATGTGTCTCAGACTTCTCCCTCCTAAAGGTTGAGAGAGGTTGGTCATAGCTGAGGGCTACTTCTAGGATGGAGTTATTTTCTGGCTTTTCTAACTTGCTGTTGGAAGGGGGCAGGCTTGGGCCACCAAAGATAGCCATCAGACAAAGAGCTGAGATACTGAGATACTGGCAGTTGGAAATTAAGCCAGAGTGCACTAGGGGTATGGGTGGGGCCTCAACTTCTCCTTCTAGATCCCTCCCAGTTCCATGACCAGGAACCTGCATATTTACACCTTCCTCAAATTTTCCACCTTCTCAGACCAGGGCCAAGGCTGTGACTTCAAAGAGGAAGAAGCTCACATTTTGCTGCCTTCTGACTGCCCATTGAAACAGTGACACACGTAGTCACTTGTTTCCCCGACTAGCCAAGAAAGGCTTTCTGCTTAAGGTTTCTGAGGCATTAGGAACATCATTATTGTATTTTAGTCTGAGCATTTTAGCTTGGGACTAGAATGAATAGACTCTGGAGAATTAGACTGAGAACCTACCACCCATTACATCATTTATTCAATGTAATGCTCTACAAAGTGGCACTGAAGGGTCAGAAGCAGTTCTTAAAACATGAACATAAACCTTTAGAAGGGATTCTCTTTGTGAGTTGAGTGTAATCTTGGTTCTGCCTGTGCTCTGGAGTATCTGTGTCCAGAATGTCCTTTCCATTATCATGCTGGCCTTTTGCTTGTCTGTATTTGGATAATGGAGGTGGAATACAGAATAAAATGCTTCAGAATTTGAGGCATCAGTTCCAAGATTTTGTGGTGGATGAGAGCACCTGTTCTATGCCATCTATTTTAAGGGCACCATCTTGCCACCCCAATGTGCCCAGTGTTCTGGAAGTGTTCTGCAAAGGGCCAAGCTCCTCATTAATCTGGGTCATACTTTTCTTGGGTGGTGGCGATTTATCGTGGGCTTGTGTGTGTGCTTGCCTAGAACAACAACAACAAAAAACCACCAAAGCAAAACAGGTGCAATCGAGCTATTGGGTTGATTTATTTGACTCTCTGCAAGTATTGTCAAGAGAGCAGACATCTGAGAGAATCTATGCATAAGTCAAGGAGCAGACTGAAGGTGAAGAAAGTTCATAAGGCAAAAAAGAATTATGCAATGGATGCTGTAAGGTCAAATGAAGAGAAAAAAAAAAACATAAGAAATGGACCAAGGCAACCTCATGAAATCTCAGCCTCCCTTCTTATTTTCTATGTCCTGGAAGATCAATCAGATACCTAAACAAAGGAATGTATGAACTGAACCACAGTCAGATCCGAATACAACATTACAGACAAAAAGGACTGCAACTGCCTAGAAATCTGTTTCCCTCTTCATTCCTGTTCACTTAAATGTAATTTCTTAGTCACTCTTGTGAGACAATTTTTTAAAAATAGAAACTCTGCAATGCTTCTATTGGCAGGCTACTTGTTGACAAGCTAAAACTGTTAGATGCTTGATTGTGCCAAAGAGATGGAGAAAATCAACAGAGGTAAGAAAATCTAGCCCATAAGGCAGGGAGAAAATCAATACAGTGTTCTAGCCTATATAGCAAACGTGATCTTCCCTGTGAATTCCTCTTCCTATAATCATTCCTCCTTCCCAATTTTAAGATTCAATAAATAAAATTCATTTTTAGGGCATGTAGATGTCTTCTGGTGTGTTCCGGAATGCTCTACAACAGAGATTGATGAAATTTTCTATAAAAGACCAGATAATAAATATTTTAGGCTTTGCAAGCAGGCAGTCTCTGTCACCACTACTCAACTCTGCAATACAGCAGCAGACGACATGTAAACAAACTGGCATGACTCTGTTCCACTAAAACTTTATTTACAAAAACCAGCTGGATCTTCTGTCTGTGGGCAGCAGTTTGCGCATCCCTCCTTTACATCTTGAACTGAATGATAGTTTCATAAACATTTAGAGATGGAAAATTTTATCATACTTGGGTTTGTTTAAGATTTTGTGCGTTTGTATAAATGTTATGCTTCCATTTTAAAAAATGAGATAAAACTTTTCTTTTTAAAAAGTATAGTGCCACAAACTCTCCAGTGAATCCTTTCTAAGTTGGTATCTGCAATAGATAGGATATTGATTCATCAACCTGTATCAGGACTCCACAACAATGTCTTGAGGGTCTTTCTCTCTCCTAAGTACTGCAGCTCCACACATTAGGGACCCGGGCTCTTCCCCCACTTATTCTGCTGCTTTAGCTTGTTGCCTGTGTCCCCATGGAAAGGGACAAGGAAAAAGGAGAGGGGAGGGCACAGCATTTCTCTTTTTTAATTTTTTTTTTTTTTGAATCAGGAACTCACTCTGTCACCCAGGCTGGAATGCAGTAGCGTGTTCATGGCTCACTGCAACCTCTACCTTCTGGGCTTAGGTGATCCCTGAGCCTCAGCCTCCTAAGTAGCTGGGACTACAAGTGCACACCACCACAAGGTCTCACTATGTTGCCTTGACTGGTCTTGAACTCCTGGGCTCAAGTGATCTTCTTTCCTCAGCCTTCCAAAGTGCTGATATCACGGGCGTGAGCCACTGCACCTGGCATTTAAAATTTTATTTTAAAATATTATGAATACATAATAGTTGTTCATATTTGTGGGGTCCATGTGATATGTTGATACAGGGATACAATGTATAATGATCAAATCAGGGTAATTAGAATAACTATCACCTCATACATTCATCTTTTCATGCCAATTTCACTCTTTTAGTTATTTTGAAATATATACTAATTGTTAGCTACTGTCGCCCTATTGTGCTACCAAACACTAGAATGTATTCCTTCGATATGACTGTATTTTTGTACCCATCAACCATCCTCTCTTTTTTCCTCTCTCCCTACTACCCTTCCCAGCCTCTGGTAATCATCATTCTACTCTCTATTTCAATGAGATCAAGTGTTTTTTTGTTTTTTTAGTTCTCACATATTAATGAGCATGTGAAGTTTATCTGTCTGTGCCTGACTTATTTTGGCACATCATTTCTTCTCTCATCCCACTGGCCAAGAATCAAATAAAGACTGGCCAGTCTGCTATTATGGAAGAAAGAAAGAACAGGTATTGGGAGTATACTAGTTGTCTGGCCTTTGTCTACCAGGGAATATGGTGCTTGAAATGACTTTTACAAGGCTGTTACTTGAGTTGTTCGTTGAATATGTCAGTGACAAGTTGGGGGTTCTATGAAAATGGTCACTTGCCAGATTCTAAATCAGAGACAACAGAGAAAATAAATCATGCTATGCTTATAGTTATTCTGCTGCCTATAATTCTACTTACGAATGTGGTATAATATTTCAATAAAACCTGCCAACTTTTGAAGTGAAACAGATCCAATTCTATTCATTTCAGTGTGATCGCCATCCAATAGCTTATTTCAGAGTCTCAGTTTCCTCATCTGCAATATGCTGATTCTTCTCTGCAGCCTGCCCTCAAGCTTACCATTCATAGCTGAAGTCATTTTTGGTCCTCTACCCTTGGTTGTCTTGCAGGCTACTCTAACTTCATGTCAAAACAGAACTTCTTGTGTGTCTTCCAGATTTCCAAATCAGCTCCTGTCTAGTGCACACTCCAACTCATTGTTCTGAAATGCATGTGGTTGTACTGTCTGAGGTGTCCTTGTGCCTTGCTTTTGCTGTGGCCTCTGCCTGGATATTCTTTCTTTTTGGGATCAATTTCCAGTCTTTCTTCCAAATAGAAATCACTTCCTCCATGAAGTCTTTTCTGATAACCACTCTTCCTCTTGGGCTAAGTGTCCTTCCCCACCCCCACCCCACACCGCAAGTCTCATGGACATGTCATGTTTGCCTCACAGTGTTGACATTCACTCTGTCTTCCTCTCTTGGGAGGAACTTGAAGGATTACTTTTCTAATTCACTCTGTACCTTCAGTGCCAAGCCTCATGCCTATTACAAAGTAGGCGATATGAAAGTTCTTTGCTCTTGAGTAGTCTGTTGATATGAGGAAACTTGATGACTTCCAGGATCCCTGACAATTGTAAAATATTGAGACTCACGATCTCCAGTATAAAATTTCTGAAATGTTGTTGGAAGTATAGTGGTGAGAGCAGAAGTTGAGATCTGTTTACCATGTCGGTGGGAGGACATACACATTTATTCCCCAAACTTCTAAGTGCCTGCGGTGTCAGGCAGTGTACCAGGCCCTGGAAATATGGCAGGGAACAGGCAAAGTCTCTTCCCATTTCGTTCCCCTGGGGGAGACAGACACAAGCCAATAGATGAGGAAATAGAATCTCGTGTCATTGTAAAGGCTGGAGTATAGAAAAACAGGTTGGGGATGGAGAGAGTGAGGGAAAAGGAGGCTTCTGTGAGGAGGTGACATCAGAAGATACTGAAATGGAGTGATAGCGAAAATCACATATCAAGGCAAGTTCGGGAAAACTTGGTGTATGGCGTGGGTGCGGGAGAGCTTGGCTCCCAGCAGAACTGAGTGCGAGTCTTCAGTGGCTCAGTGGCTTTCAGGACAGACTGAATGCAAAGAGAGGGATGGTTTCTGCTATGTGCCCCAAGTGGGGCAGGCAGCATCAGAGTGACAAGAACAAGGATTTTGTGGCCCAACTCTGGCTCTGGCACATCTTAGCTGCAAGCCTTGGGCAAATTACTTGACCTCTTTGGGCCTCAGTGTCTTCATCTGTTAAATGTAAGTAACTATATCCATGTCATATAGTCTATGTCTATTAAATGATAATGTTTAAAATAATGGAAAGGGCTGGGTGTGGTGGTTCACACCTGCAATCCCAGCACTTTGGGAGCCCAAGGCGGGAAGATTGCTCGAGCCTAGAAGTTCAGAACCAGCATAGGCAACTTACAGAGACCTTGTCTCTATTTTTAAAAAAGAATGGAGAGACAGCACAGTGGGGGAGCGAAAGCCTAGACTTGAGAGCCAGAAATGGTTCAAATTCCAGCTCTGCCACTTACAACCTGTATGACCTAAGGCAGGTTGCTAAACCTCTCTGCGCCTCAATTTCCTTATCTGTAAAGTGGCCATAGTAACAGTACCTTCTTTAAAGGAGGTGCTTATAAATGGGTTCTTATCCATGAAGTACCATCCTACACTGTCTGGCACAGAACACGTGCTATATAGGACTGGCAATGCCTAACATGATACTTGGTCCGTAGCTGAAATTTAGTAATTCTTAGGATATTTATCTTCCCACTAGGTGCCTTAAGAAGATTATAGAGTAGTCCTTCTCCTCTTCTTCTAACACTTTCTCCTTTCCTCCCAGTTCTGTCACAGTCTTCTAGGTATACCTAGTAAATATTCCAAGGAAGAAACTTCTTTTGAAAAAGCTGGGCAAAGAATAGAGTCCTGTTCTTGATTGTCATAAATCTGCCTGCCCCAGACATGTTCCCTGCCAACACCAACTGTCATCTTCTTGTGGAAACTGCCCCACCTCAAAACCCCTCCTCAATCTGAGAAGCTGCGTTAGGCCTCTCTCTGCTGGTAGATAGGCCCAGGAATCAGTCAACCCAGAGACCAGTCAGAGCCCTAAGATGGGGACCTGCTAGGAATAGATGAACTGGGTCAGTTAGAGTTCACCCTTCAGAACTGGTAAATACAAAAAGAATGTGCACATTACAAGTGTGGAAAGAAGTGATCTGTGGAGACCAGGTGGGTTGTGTTAATGGTGGAGAACTTGGATGAGGATCTGGGGACTGGGAGAGCAGCCTCTGCTTCTAGAATCCTCCACCATCCGCAGGCTCTGAGACAGGCAAAGAATAGTCTTGGCATCTTGACCCCTCCATCTGCCTTACCTGTTCCAGGTGTATTCTAACATTAAATCTCTCTTATTTTAGCAGACTGAAGGAGCATCTGTTTCTTGCATTCGAAAGACTTCAAGTAAAATAACTTGAGGGATCGAAAGCAAACCCTCTAAGACAGTCTGAGGGGATTTAGCTCTGGAGGAGTAGATGGAGGCTCTGTGTAGTACTTTTATTTCTCCTAGGCAAATTTTAAGAAATCAAAGTATTAAGGCAGGTGTTACCTAAAGAAGCACTTAGCAATCTCAAAAAGCCTGTAAGGTAGGGTTGCTAACTGTGGCAAAGAATTTTTACAGGCAGCAGCTGGTGGCACATCTGTGCACAGAGAGGCTAGTGAGTAGCAGTTACAATGAAGACACTGTCTGATCTGGATGTCCTGCCTTTATCCTGGGTTGTGGGAATCAATGATCTCTTGGATTTATGGTCCTTGTCCAAAAAAGAGCAGAAAGTAGACTTCTCATTAAAATGGGGTAGGGAGTGGCCTTGTTGTCTTGGTGGCTTTGGGGTCAGGCCCAATTAGGGTTGGATCTCAGCTTCACCACTCACTGGCTGGGCCTTTGTGATCCTCGGTATACTTATCTGTTAGCTGGCGATAAAAAGATCTCCTCAAATTTGTTGAGAAAATCAAGTGAGAATTATTTTAAAAGTAAAGGGCTTGGTAATTCATGGGTAATGTAAGAAAGTTTTAAGGTCTAGGAAACAATATAAGGGAGAATGCAGTCTCATAGTGGAGCAACTAAATAAGGCCACTAAAGCCTTGAATTTGCCCAGTACAGATCTTGCAAAGTCTTTACAAGTATAATTAAGTAGTATTAAAATAAAGTTTGTTCGTGAGGTTAACTTGACATTACTCCTTTGGGAAAAATAGGCAGTATAATTATAGAGTTAGTGAAGAAATACATGCACAGAACTGTTCATTGCTTTATCGGAAAACTCCTGCCAGCCTAGTTCTGGCATCAGAATTTTAAGAACTGGGTATGTTTCCTGACTCTGTTCCACTCCACTGTTGCTGCTGTGGCACTGACATTTCACCCCTTTTTGCTTCATAGCACTAGCCTTTGTTCCTTCAGAGTTGATGTATCATATTTGAAAGTTCTGGATGTCCAGGCATCAAAGGTGAGTCTGTTAAATGCGGCCCACGGCCTCTTGGAGGCCTGATCCTAATGGTCAGGATCATCCCATTAAGGACAGAGGGGAGGTCACTCTGTGCACGCCCATTCAGTCTTTGATCATCCTCATGCCTCCAGCCTAGGGGAAACTGAGAAGGTTGTCTGGGTGATCTGAACAGTTGTCAAATTTACCATGACAAATTGAATGGAGAATCACCTCCTCTGGGTGCCTGACAACTGGGACTAAATCTAGGTCAATGACCCAGATGGGAAGGCTGCCCAGTATGTAAATGGTCACTTATCATTCTTGTCTCGCTGGACAGCTCCAAGGAGATTGATCGCCCCAAGTTGTCTGGCACCCCCCGAGAAGTGTGGTTCAGGTGATTCCCCAGTGCCCCATTATGATGTCTTCTCTCCACTAGCAGACTTCCTTTAATGGACTCTGCAACAAAGGCCAAGTCTTTGTTGTAGAGTACAGATGCAGCAAGTGTAAGGTGTTTCTTTGAGACTGATTTCATTAGAAGGAAGAAGTGGAGGGAGAGGAGGAGAGTGACAAAGGAGAAAACCTCAGACACTGGCATAGTTGATGTTTTTTTAAAAGAAGAAGAATGTGTGTGTGCATTTTTAGTTTCAGATCTGACTTATCAATCAATTACCAATGAAACTTAGAACTAAATTCCAAAATATAAATGTGCCATTTTGAGTGAAAGTCAATAAAGCAACCTACACACTTTATTGTTCTTCATAAAAATAAGATTGTGGTTTTTAATTTTTCTATTGTGTTTTTCCTACACAAATTCTTCAATGAGAGATTTGCTCCCCAAGTAACCCTGTCCCCGTGCTCCCCCAGAGTCTCCCACAGACATTCTGAAATCTACATTTAGGAAGGTTTTTACTGTTCAATCATTGCTCAAATAGCTTTAGAACATTTAACCTCAAGACAGCTGCCTCTCCACTACTTCACCCCAATACTCATATTTTAATACTAAGAGGTTAGAGAACGATTTATATTTCTTGAATGTTAAAAAGAGAGAAAATACTGTCAAATTACTGAAATCAGAGACCTTAAGGGTAGAAAAGAGCTGTTACAATGTTGTTGCAATAAGCTGAATATGAGAGAGGTTAGATAGAAAATGGGACCCTATTTTGCAATCCCCAAAGTTGTGATCTTTCCATTATGCTGAAATTTCATATAAAATTTACCATCAATTTAGAGCCCAAATTCTATGCATGGTTGCTAAGTGACAGCTTTCCAGTCGAATCCTTTTAAAATTGATATTTTCCACCTAAAGCAAAGGATCCTGAACTGGGCAGTCACCTGTCATCTGTGGGAATCCAGCCCATTGTGGTTTATTTTGATCACAGTTCTTTCAGCCCCCCCCCCCCCAACTCACACTCAGCTCTGCGCCACCTGCAAATTTTGTAAACCAGCATAACAGGGTAATCCTGGTGAGGATTGGACCTTATTTATAGCTTTGGGGAAGCTCGAAGAGCCAATACTGAGAAAATGGGTGGCTAAATGTTGGGGGTGTATTTGCTACCTAAGAGATAGACATGTGGATTTACATTTAAGGCAAACTATCCCTTTGTTTTGAGAAAAACAAATAAACAAGCAAACTATTCTTTTAGTTATGCAAATATAAAGCAAGTGATACTTACTGTTGTTGAGAAAGGTTGTGGTCAAGAAACTAGAGTTTACTAAGAAATCTCATCACCCTATTTGATTGTATAAATTGTATGCATTTTAGTTGTACAATTTGCCTGCATCTTTCAGTTTGGGCTAGTTTTTTGCAGACAGTTTTTCTGGGGGATAAGCTGCTACTCTTCTCAGTAAATTTAGCTGTAAGTTATTGTTTGTTTGGAAGGATTCATGTGGGTTCTTGTTCGAGGAGTTGTTGGCAGGAGACCCAAAGTGGAAAACCTCAGAAGTGCGATAAAGGCCTGAAAGCATGGAATTCAAGTTCAGCCAGGACCATTACTGTTATTTAACTCGGACTCATTTTGACCTTGGAATATTAGACTATTTCCTTCTGATGGTTTTTGGGGCCCGCGTTTCTAGGGAGTGGTCTCACTGTGTTTAATCATGGCTAGAGTTTAATTTAATTATTTTTTAAAAATTTTTTATTGCGTCGGGGTTTCATTCTGTGGCCCCAGGCAGTGGCATGATCATGGCTCACCACAGTCTTAAACTTCTGGCCTCAAATGATTCTCCCACTTCAGTCTCCCAAAGTGTTGAGATTACAAGCGTGAGCTACCACACCCAGTCAGAGTTTAATTTTAGAACAGAAAATAAAGACTGGGGAAGGAGATCTTGAACTTGGGTGATGAAAAATGTTCCTCTCCTTCTCATCTCTCAACTGGGTAAATAGTTGTCTATATTTCTCTGTGTGTCACCTGCTTCCTGAGAGAGGTGTCTACTCTGCTTATCACTGTATCCCCACATCAAGCATGATGTCTAACATATTGCAAGCAATGAATATATATTTGTTGAATGAGTAATAGAATGAATAAATACCAAAAACATTCACCAGAAGATGGCTAAAGATACAGTAATCTTAAAGTAATTGTACCTTAAATTACAAGGCATCGTCCTTACTCTCATTATGTCTAGAACATAAGGTTTTTGTAAGAAAAACAAAAAAATGTGGTTCAACTTGTCACTGAGCTTTTAATGAACCACCATTTGGGTCCTATTTATAGTATGTTCTCTGTAACTGGGTGGAAATGAGCTGGTTTTCCTTTCTAGTGCATGGGGACAAGCTTTGAAAAGTATATATCCGGATTCATTAAAACAAAACGAAAGCAAGTTCAGTCAGTTTTCAAACTAGTTTCTTTCCTTCATTGTAACAAAGAGTTTGTGTTTAGTGCTGGATCCCCAAACAAAAGTTTGCACAGGAGTAAACTCTCTCTCCACCCAAGCCTGTTTCCTTCCAGAAGCAGGCTGTTTGTCAGGCCCCCGGAGGGGGGCTGGATCCCTGCAGAAATGACTTTGAGAGTAGTTATTCTTTCGGAAAGTACACCATGTCTGCTTCTGACTTGGCTTTTCAGTTTCCTGGAGTTGTTCATTGAATAGAGGGTGAAAAGCCTTGCTAGATAATGCAGCTCATTCGAACCCCAGTGTTGAGTTTCCATTTCAGATTTTTTTTTTATTGCATTGAACTCCCCTGGCTCTCATGAACTTCCCTTGGTCCACTGTAGAGGGTGGGGTCATGAGTCCTGGGAGCCTTCCCACAATATGTTGTTAAACAGCTGTTTCCAGAGGCCTGCTATCCTCACACCCACACAGGTCTGAAAATAGCAGCGTGTCCCTCCCTGTACAGTCTGTGCTTTCAAAGGCACAGTTTGCTCAGTTCTGTCTCTCAGTTGCCTTCATTTCCCTTTCTGGTAAACAAGGAATCGGGCTATTTCGTTCAGTTGTTTTCAAAACACTTCAACCATGGTAAGCAACTGAATACATAAATGCAATTGATGTAAAACAGAGAAACGACCGACTTATTTCAGTGCTTGCTTTTTTGGAAAGTGCTGGCTCTTCTGGCATAAAGGAGATTGTTCTGTTAGAGTCTGTACCAGAAATGCCTGGGGCTTATTGACAGAACGTCTGGAAGAATATCTTGCAGAGGCAGGTTGTTCCTCTGACATTTCCTTTTCAAATCTTTTTTAAAAAATTGATCCCTTCTAATTTTTAGTTTTAAAAACTTAAAATGCAATTCACATAACATAAAATTAATCATTTGAACATGAACAATTCAACAGGATTTAGTACAATCACAATTCTGTACAACCACCACCTATATCTAGTTCCAAAATGTTTTCATCACCCCAAAAGAACTGCTCTACCCATTAAGCAGCCATTCTCTACATTTCCCTCTCACCCCAGCCCCTGGCAAGATCATTTGTCATTCTGTCTCTGTGAATTTACTTATTCTGTATATTTCATATAAATGGAATCATATAATATGTGATATTTTGTGCCTGGCTTCTTTGCTGTAGCATAATATTTTCAAGGTTCGTCTGTGTTGTAGCATGTACAAGTGGTTCATTTCTTTTATGGCTGAATTCAGCATATGTATAAACCACATCTTGTTTATCCATCCATCTATTAATGGACTTTTGAACTGTTTCCACCTTTTGGATATTGTGAGCAGTGCTGCTATGAACATTGGTGTACACATATCTGTTTGAGTCCCTGGTTTTCATTCTTTTGGATAGATATCTAATTGCTAGGCCATATGGCTATTATTATTATTATTTGGAGGCAGGGTCTCACTCTCTCACCCAGACTGGTGTGCAGTGGCACAATCATGGCTCACTGCAGCCTCGACCTCCTGAGCTCAGACAATCCTTCTGCCTCATCCTCCTAGGTAGATGGGACTACAGGCATGCACAACCATGCCCAGATAATTTTTTGATTTTTTTTTTTTGTAGAGACAAGTTCTTGCTGTGTTGCCCAGGCTGGTTTCGATCTCCTAAATTCAAGCTATTCTCCCATCTTGGCCTCCCAAAGTGTCAGGATTGCAGGTGTGAGCCACCTCACCTGGCCTCATATGGTAATTCTGTGTTTAACTTTTTAAGGAACTGTCAGACTGCTTTTCACAGTGGCTTCACCATTTTACATTCCTCAAAGTAATGCACAAGAGTTCCAATTTCTCCACATTCTCACCAGCATTTTTTATTTTTCATTCCTTTGATTATAGTCATCCTAGTGTGTTTGAAGTAGTATCTCATTGTGGTTTTGACTTATATTTTCCTAATGACTAATGATGTTAACGGTCATTTCAGGTGCTTGCTGCCATTTATGTGCCTTTGGAGAAATGTCTATTCAAGTTCTTTGCCCATTTGTTAATTGGGCTGTTTGTCTTTTTTGTTGTTATTGAGTTGTAAGAGTTCTTTATACATTCTGGATACTACACCATTATCAGATATAAGATTTGCAAATATTTTCTTTTGCTCTGTAAGTTGTCTTTTCACTTTCTTGATAAATGTTCTTGGATGTACAAAAGTTTTTAATTTTGATGACCAAAGTTAAAATCGGTCCAATTTCACCATTATTTTCTACACAAAGGCATGGAGGTGCAGATAGAGGAAGGTTAGTTATTCCTGGCTTTAGTTTAATAGCTGTCTAATTTGACCCTCACACTATTGTTGCAGAACACTTGTCCTGGCTCCAAAATTGTACTCTTAGGTCTTATTTGAAGATGGTTTATTTACAATCATCATGCTTTTAGGTTTTATGTGTTTATATATTGCCTTTTAAGTTTTTTCATTTCAGTAGCTTTAGAGGTACAAATATTTTTTAATTACATGAATGCACTGTGTAGTGGTGAAGAAATCTGGGCTTTAAGTGTACCCATCACCCCCACTAGTGCACACTGTACCCAACAGGTGACTTCTTAACCCTCATCTCCTTTCCCACCCTTCCCTTTTTGAGTCTCCGATGTCCATTACACCATTCTATATTAGACTGTCTTCACGTTTTAAAAAGTTACTGTTATAACTCTAGATTTTCTTGGCTGGAATATGTTGTTTACCAGTGGAACTTAGAATATGTGTTTGTTTAAAAAAAATAAAGTTTGAAGTTGACAACACCCAGTATTGTGTCTCCAAATTAGATCTCTCTTCAGAACTCTAGATTCTTATGTCCATTTCCCCATGGGTATCTAATAGGCATCTCAAATGATTCTTGTCTCCTCACTGGTCTCTTGTTTCCCTCTTTCCTTTTGGAAGGAGCATCAGGCCATGTCACAATATGTTCTTGTGCCCCAAACCCTCCACCCAGCAGCATGTTCTGCCTGCCT
Source organism: Carlito syrichta (assembly GCF_000164805.1). Taxonomy (NCBI): domain Eukaryota; kingdom Metazoa; phylum Chordata; class Mammalia; order Primates; family Tarsiidae; genus Carlito; species Carlito syrichta. Next base: position 216,158 of record NW_007252774.1, on the reverse strand, counting down.
TCCTCTTGCCATCTGCTCTGATGTCCTTGCACGCCCCTCTCCCTGGCCCAGCCCACTCTAGCCCCAGTCCTCCTCACTGTTTCTCCACTGGCTGTGTACTGCTGTCCCTTCTGCCTGGAACACCATCCCTCCTTATGGTCATTGAGCTCAACCCTTAACTGTCTTCAGGGCTCTGCTCAGAGTTCCCAGTACCTGAGAGTCCTGTTTGACACACTCACATAAGAGACCAACTCCTTCTCACCTCACCCTCACATGCTCCCCCAGCCTCCGCCCTCTCTCCAAGCCTGCACAGTACTCCCCACCCTCCTTACACTGCTTTCTTTTTCTTCATCACACTTTCACGTGGCTGCTTTTACATAGCACATAATAGATATTTAATGTTTGCCACTGTTTATGTTCCCCAACACACACACACATGTTAAGGTCCAACTGAAAGGCTGAACAAAGAAAAATTCTGCATTCCACGAACGCTATATGACTTTCTTTCATCAATAGGAAGAAGAAAGGGACTGGATACGTAGTCGTTTCTGTTTCATGAGGATCTTCAAGGTCTGCACTGCCCTGCTCTTTCTGAATGTCCAAGTAGATTAGTTTTTAAACAGGAGTGCCTCCATTGTTGTGATGTGGTCCATTGTGTACCTAATTCACTCATTAAGAATTCCCAAGTATGCTTTCATACAATAGACCTCATCGCTTTGAAGAATCCATTATGAATTTCCATGTGGAGCCCCAGAGGGTTAAAATAAACCCTTGAAGCTTGTGGGGAGTGCTCCTGTCTTGTGATCTGTCAGGCTCTCCAAGTCAGCTTGGCAATGAATGATCACAGTTCACAAGATTCCAGGAACTGTGATTGTATCAAATGATGCAGACTGTCCAACAAGAGAGCCATGACTTCTTTTGCTTCCTCTTTTACTAACACAAAGGAAACTCAAACAAGTGTTTTCAAGTGTTGCTTTTTTTTCCTGACCCTTTTCAGAGGGGGAGAAAGAGCCTGGTATTCATGTTCTGAGTCAACAACATATTCTGGGTCAAACACTCAAAGAAGGAGAGATCCAAGTGCTCAAGAGATCACTGAGTGCACTGTACCCATCTAACAGATTAAGAAACTTTAGACCCATGACCCATGCAGCTTGCTTGGAGTCCCAGAGCTAAATACTGATGGAACTGGTAGAACGACTGAGGGCTGCAAGTGTCCTTTAAGGTCTCTATATTATACCTGAGGGAACTGAAGCATAGCAGGTTGAGGTTACTTGCCAATGACCACACAGTCATTTGGGGAGAGAACAGGAACTGCAACCCAGGCCTCCGAACTCCCTAGCCAGCATTCTTCCCACTCGATCACTGAACTGCTGTAGGATTTGTCTCCAGAAAAGATGGTATAGTCCTTTCTTTAACGAAATTCTTTTTAGAGAGTTGGAGTTGATGGTAGATGAGACGGCAATTGTTTAGCTGAGTCAATGGCCTGGTAAGATTAGTCGGTCTTCCTTTTGGATAAGTCAATCTTCACTTTATTTAACTTTTGTAAATATGTTGATGTGCAAATGCCCAGAGAGTAAAGATATCTATGACTTAGCTTAGGTGATTGATTGCTTTTTAAAAATGTTAGCTTTGCCGGGCTCAGTGGCTCAGCCTGTAATCCCGTGCCTTTGGGAGGCTGAGGTGAGTGGATTGCCTGAGCCCGCGGGTTCGAGACCCGCCTGGGCAGTGAGACCTCATTTCTACAATAAAACAAAAAATCAGCCAGGCGTGGTAGCGCATGCCTGTAATTCCGGCTACTCGGAAGGCTGAGGCGGAAGGATCGCCGGAGCCCAGCAGGCCGAGGCTGCGGTGGCCGGAGCGGCCACTGCACTCCAGTCTGGGCAACAGAGTGAGACTCCAACTCAAAAAAAAAATGTTAGCTTTGCACAGTGGTTCTCAAAGCATGAACCCTGGACCTTCAGTATCCACATTGCCTGGAAAATGCAAGTACTTAAGCCTCCTCCCAGACTTACTAAATCAGAAGCTCTGGAAGGTGTAGCACAATAATTTGTATTTCACAAGTGCTCTGAAGAATCCTGGTGCTCACTCAAGTTTGAGACACATAGGTTTAGCAGCTGTGGTGGATGTCTTGCCTGATAGCCTGGGGTTCCTTTCACTAAACTGCTGCAGGGGCTACAGCAAAGAGCTCACACCTGAAACCTGCTGGAGCTGCCTCAACTGATGATGCTTAGGAGTCCTGCCACCCACACTCATGCAGGGTGGCTGGAAGCCAATTCATGATTGGTACATGTTTCCAATGCTCTCTTGCCTCAAGATTGGACAGACTCTATGCTGTTTATGCAACACAGCTCCCTTTGGGAAGAGACTAGACGTTTCCTGAAACCACATCCTTGCTTTTCCCCAATCCTACTTTCCTTACTCTCTTGCAGATTTCTCCTGCAAGCAGCCCCCAGTAAATTACTTGCCCAAGAACCACCATCTCAGGCTCTGCTTCTGGAAACCTGACCCAAGACAATTAACAAGTTCACTCACAGATATTCCTCTTATGGATGAACATGTGGGGCTGGGCATATAGGGAGAATGTTTTCAGTGAGTTATTCTACCAGATTTGGGCAGCCCATTTTCTACATTGCTTTAAGACTTATATTCACAGTTGTCACATCCCAAGTATAATTTTAGGAGGCCAGTGCCTTATCCATTAGGCAACTGGGGCGCGGCCCCAAGTATAATTTTAAAGGATTCTTTGGCTAGTTGGTCATTCAGTCTCACACAGATTGATTCTAGGTGAGAAAGATTCTAGGCAATTGAAACCAGAAGAAAGTTGATCTCCTTTTAATCTGCCATAATTGCTGGTGTAACATGAAGTTTGGTTTTTTATTTTTATTTTTATTTTTTTTTGAGTTGGAGTCTCACTCTGTCACCCAGACTGGAGTGCAGTGGCCGCTCCCGGCCACCGCAGCCTCGACCTGCTGGGCTCCGGCGATCCTTCCGCCTCAGCCTTCCAAGGAGCTGGAACTACAGGCATGCGCTACCACGCCCGGCTAATTTTTGATTTATTGTAGAGACGAGGTCTCGCCAAGTTGCCCAGGCGGGTCTTGAACCCGCGGGCTCAGGCAATCCACTCACCTCAGCCTCCCAAAGGTGCGGGCTTACAGGCTGAGCCACTGAGCCTGGTGGAGTTTGGTTTTGTTGAGGTTGGAAATAATTGGTGACTTCAGTGTGGTCATTAAAGAGATCTGTTGCATTTGTTTTGGGTCATTTGGTCTCTGGAGGCATATATGGAATGTCCAAAGATCTGGTTCCAAGGGTTAGCTCTTCTGTGGGAAAGGGCCACAAAATGTCCAAGTTTGAGCTCCGAAGGTACCTATTAAGCTCCTCCCCGAGTCCTTAAATCACAAGGAAAGGGAACCCTTGGGAGCTCTCCATCATGGAATGGAAACAAGATTCAATGAAGAGTCTATTCCTGGGATGCTCTCCCATCTCTCTGGGCCCTGGAATTCTTAGTTCCCACAGAACCTCAAACAGATGGTTGCAAGTTTGATTCTGAGCTTATGGAACTTGAGCCAGCCCCCAGTGAAATTCACCTCTGGGTTGGACAGGAGCCATCTGTTCTAATATGTTTCCTTTTCCCCTTTCTGCATGACCCAGCTGAGGGCAGGAATCAAGGATCATCATGGAGTAGTCTTACGTTTTCATATAATTGGAATGAATTGTCATGATCAACCATATCATGGGGTTGGAAAGAGCCTTACACAGATTTTTCCATCCTTTAAGACTTAACAAGACAAAACTATGTTTTAAAAGACTGTTTTCATGGTAATCCATTGTAAAAACCAGTCCTCATTCTCCCAACAGTTGTTTTAACAAACCTGAAAGTCTCACATTGCAAATTAAACAAATTTCCTTTTGTTTAGCCTTTGCAGAACTGTCTACTGATATTCCCTGCTCCAAAGCATTATGATGAAAAGACATAGCTCTGTTGAGAGAAATGATATTAATGGAAGTTTATTTTAAAACTGAGTTGGCCATTTATCTCTGGACACTCCCCATTTTACTCCTGGTAAACCATTGGAGAGCTGAACATTAACATCACATTGTTGGAGACTCACATGAAATATTGCTTCTGCTGGAAGTACGTTGATATTCAACCTTATTAGCTTCAGACAGACAGATCTTTTAATATACATCCTTAACCATAGCAGCAATCACATTATTCTAGAAGTGATGAAGATGTGCCTCATGTGAAGACCTGCATAAAAATGTTATTTTAGATCTATGTGCTAGGAGAAACTTTACTTCCTCAGAATTACTGGCAGGCTTTATTTCTTAGACAACATGAATCAAACACTTGACTATATTTTCCCTTTTTGAGTGGGCCATCAGAAAGCTTAGAGCCAAATTTTGGGTTCATCTTTGGAGTGGAGCCTGCATCATTTTTTTTTTCTATTCCTCCCCTGGCTTTGTCCATGTGCATTTTTTTGCAAACCCTGAATTTTAAGTTTTATATCTACTTCATCTTTTTAAAACTAGGGAGTCATCTAGAATACTTTATATATCAAGGCAGGGAGTAAATATAGTAGAAACATTTTAATCCCCCTTAAACTTCAAACATTTTACTAAACCACCCATCACTCATCTTTAATAAAAGAAAAAGTACTAAATAAATCACATAGTAACTTACATTCTGAAATGGAGTGAGAATTTACAAGAACAATTAAAAAGTCAGTTCTGGTTACAAGCTTGAGAGAGGCCCTAGACACAGGATCACTGAGGAAGGCAAGATAGTATTTTCCAAAGGTTCAAAATCAAAATGAGCAGGAATATTTCTATCTATCTAAGAAAATATTGCAAACAAACACTAAAATGGAGTCAGAGGGTAGAGAGAGTGCTGGGAGGAAAAGTCCCATGAGACCTTTCAGCATGGATTTCCTGAATCACTAAACAAAAGCCTGTAGGATGTCAAGAGTGCATTGACTCTTCGACCCCCAACAATTTGTATATCCTTCAATACATATTTGTGAGAGGTGAGCTAATCATCTTAGTGTGGGACATACTTTCCTCTTCATGCACCATTCACTTAAAAATGGTTATTTAAGGAACTAGATACAGCAGGAAACAATGAGTCTGGGAGAAGACAAGGAGAGAGTCAGGGAATTTGTACGTTCAGTGACCATGAACGTTTTACTTTGTTTTTGTTTATTTTTAGCACGGAACTCAAGAACTAGTTTTGAAGAAAATTTCAGAAAACCACAAACAAAAATCAAACTTAATGAAAATATTAAGCACAGGTACCAGTTATATGAAAACTCAACTTTTGGAATAACTCAGACCCCAAAATACACTTTGATAGTTTTAGGGCTAATTGAACTTCAGATCTTTGTGGTAGAATTGGGAGGATGAGCTGTAAGTGGTTGAGAGGTCTGTTGTTTTTGAATTGGGATTTTACTTTGTCACTCAGGCTGGAGTGCAGTGGCACCATCACAGCTCACTCTAGTCTTGACCTCCTGGGTTCAGGCAATCCTTCCACCTCATCCTCCCAAGTAGCAGAGATATAAGTGTGTGCCACCATGCTTGGCTAATTTTTCTATTTTTTGTAAAGATAGGGTCTTGCTGTGTTGCCCAGACTGGAGCTACTGTGGCCGACTTGTTGAGAGGTTTTACCAAAGGAGGTCTGTGTTTATCAACTTCTGTTTAGCATTTTTTCCTGTGAGTTGCTGAAAATGCTGCTGAAGCTAAATGTGTTAACTCTAAATATCTCTTCCATAGCTATTTTCCCTTGCATTGCTTTAATCAAGCTTCTTTTGCCCTGTGGGTCATCCTTGCCCATGACCTTGAGAAACCCAGCCTCTCCCCTCCCCGACCTTGAAGATGTCCATCCTTTCTGGAAGGATGCTTGCTGGTTTGCTGTGCCTGAAGGCTCTTGCCTCATCTGACCAGAGACCTCCCAACCTGGCAGTAGGGAAAGCTGAAAACCAACTCAACTCAGAACAAGAACCCCCCCCCCCCCACAAATGCTCAGGATTTAGTGTAACCAGGTAGCTCTGGAAATGGGAGGCAAGTGTGGCTGAAAGTAAGCAGACTTATTAAACATCTGTATAAGAAGCAAGTAGACTCCCAGCAGACGGTAGGAGGTTTTTACTCTAGAAATACTAAATCAGTGGGATTGGACTGTGGAAGGACAAGGGTGGTGGTACTGTGCTGGAAATGAGACAGTTATCTGGAGTTCTGCACATTGATGGGTAGTACCCAAGGCGGGGTCTTTGATAGTCATATAGGTTTACTTCCCCTAGACAGGACTTGGAAAGCACTCTCCATGGAATACTTTTCGTAGCTTGGCTTCTGCTTAAGGTCTAAGCATACCACACAATACAAACAAACAAGGAAACAAACAACTGACCTGTGTGCATCAGTCACCTATTGCCACAATAATGCTGCATAACAAACCACCCCAAAACTCAGTGGCACAAAAACCAACTACGAATTCTTGATCATGAGTCTATTAAATGACTGGGTGGTTCTTTATTTTTGCTATGCTTATGTACACATTTGTTGTCAGATGTAGGTCAAGTTGGTGGCTCTGTGATCTTGACTGGGTTTTCTTATGTCTGTCTGTCTGCTGCTCATTGGCTAGCTTGGGCATGTTCACACGGTGTGTGTAAGGCTTCAAGAAAGGGAATGGAAGTTCCAAGATCCCTTGAGGCCAAGGCTTGGAACCAGTACACAGTCACTTCTGCACATTCTGTTGGCCAAAGCAAGTCACAAGGCCAGTCTAGATTTGAGGGATGGGAAATAGACATTGCCTGTTTAGAAAAGAGGCACAGCAAAGTTGCGGGTCAAGGAGTGAAGGATTGGGGTCATTGTTGCAATAAATATACCTTACTAGGCTGTGTATTTTTCTATAATTGTTGAATACATCGTGCCTCATTTTAACCTTAAAATAGAGACTCCAGTAATATTAAGTGGAAGTAGATATTTTACCTACAATTCTCATTGACGTTTTTGGATTTTTCTACCAGTAGCAGACGTAGAAATTAATACTTAAACTGAAATAAAATAGCTGGCCTGTGAATTTTCCCATGTGATAAATTACATGACTAATGTCTCCATCTGTACCTAAAATACATAAGCATGTGGCATATGGAGATATGATAGGCAGACGGGGGTTTCAGACAGGAAACACATCCTGTATGTAAACTGCAGCTGGAGAGAGAAGACAAGTCAGCATTAGAGCAGAGAATGGAATCATTCATCAAGTAACCTAAGCAGGGGGACAGCTGCAGCTTTGGGGTCTGACGCAATCTCACAGGGTAGGCCGGAGTCAATGCTGCCATAAAACCCCTGAGAGAGTGGCTGTGTCATGGTCTTCAATACCAGTGAAAGAAAAGGGGTTAAACGCTTTCTCAATTTTCCTGACTTAACAATTGCAGTTTAGAAAGTTTCACCGTTATAGGAAAAAACAAAAACCATCTCCCAAAAAACAAACCCACAAATGAAGGCTATTTTGGGAAATTTAGAAAGTGGGCAGACTCCCTTCAGAATCAGGACATCTGTGCCAAACTTTTCTTTTCACTGCTGAGTTATTGGCCAGATTTTCCAGAGGCTTCCAGTATCTATGTGAGAAAACAAAAGATTTTGAGAAATTAAAAAATTAAGAGACCTCCTGATCAACACTCTTAATAAAGTGAGCTGGGCTGGCCCTTGCAGTCACAGAATTCGAGATTTCTGAAATATCTCCTGATATTTCTAAGACACCATCTCCTCATCTGTGAAATGGGGAAGTATATTAGTTACATGTTGCTGCGTAACAAAATACTATCACAACTTACCTTAGTTGGGTCGTTCTGGTTCAGGTTCTCCCATGAAGTTTCAGTCAAGATATCAGCTAGGGATGGAATCATCTGAAAGCTTGACTGGGGCTGGAAGATCTGCTTCCAAGTGACTCACTCTTGGCAGGAGGTTTCAATTCCTCACTACATGAACCCTTTATAGGACTGCTTGAGTGTCTTCATGCCATTGCCACCTGCCTTTGCCTGGATTTAGTGATGGGGAGGGGAGGGGGGGGGGAGAGAGAGAGAGAGAACAGTGTCACAGTGTCTTTTATAACCTAATCTCTGAAGAGACATATCATGATTTCTTTTGTATTCTGTTGGCCACAGGAAACACTGGTACCATGTGGAAGGGGACTACTCTAGGGTATTAATACCAGGCAGCAGGGACCATTGAAGGGATCTTGGAGGTTACTATCACAGGGAGTTAGACTATATCAACATTCCAGCTTCTTGTAGCTGAGTGGCTCTATGGTCTTGTGCAGAAGGGACACAGACACACGCCACTAGCACCAGAAGATATAAACATAAAATAGACTTTACTGGGGGAAACTCTAGAAAAGTAAAAAGCAGGTTGCATATAATCCATCTACCCTGAGCTCTCATGGTCTCACAGAGTGGTGTCTAGCTGAGCTACATACCGGGGAAGGGGCCCCAACGAACGGAAGCCGAATACACTACATATTTATAGGGAAAGGGGAAAGGGAATATTGAACCTGTTTACTCCTGTTCAGAGAAGTGGCCTTATTTAAAAGGGAGAACTTTTTGGAGCCAGTGACTGGGATCAATCAGAATCTTGTTTCTAAAAAGCAAAATATGTAATATATAGATCCACAATTCTTTATACCCAATTCCAATATGTAAATGTTTTGAAAAACCAAAGCATTTTTTTCCATTAGTAATTTGTTAGCAAAATTTTACTTCAATTATCCTGAGGCTACTTAGAGTCTTTTTGTCAGTCAGGGTGAATATTCATACTTTCACTGCAGAAGTGTTCATGTGTTTGATTACAGTGTACTACCCCTGGACCTGCTGAAGGACTTAATAATAGACACTATATACACTGCATTGTCTTTCTGAAATATAAAAAAATTCACCTCTGTGTGAGTGGTCACTGTCTTAATGTAGTTAACCCCAATTAGGCAAATTCTGCAAAATTCTACAGTTATCTGATCCTATAGCATAAAATAAACCCCATTACCTCATGGTTGGACTTTTCTATCTCACTGAATCTAACTCCTGAAACACTAGAAGTTTAAATGGAAATCTTAATAAAATACAGACCAACAATCCCTTACCCCAAATCCTTGGGGCTAGATATGTTCTGAAATTTATATTTGTATGTTTAAAAATAATGACATAAATAGTGAGTCACATGCAATAGATGGATTGAAGCCTGATGTGCTCTTTATTAGTTATGTGGTCTTAGATAAATTACCATTTTGAGATAGAGTTCCTCATCTGTCAAATGGGAATCATGGCAATTATCTCAGGGAATTATGGTAGGAATTCAAAGAGATGATGTGACTTTAAGTGTTAGATAAATGATAATCATTCTATTGTCCTCTGCCACCTTTTTTATTTCAAGGTCTACAAACTGGGACTGGATTCTGAATAAATTCCTGTGCATTAGTCCCATCTTTATTTAGCCAAGTTGATAAAAATCATTGTTTCTTGTTTCTAGTACACTGTGTGACCATACAAGCCTAGACAAGATGAAACTGATTATACAGAAATGATGATTAATCAAATCTAAACCAACACATTCCCACTTGGTTTAGATAGTTGCCTCTACTTTATCAATAGCTTTAAACTTTTCTGACTTTTGTTACATTTTGTGGCCCACAAAATAGCACATATCAAAGAAAGAATGATGAAAGGAATAGTGCATATGTTTTAAACCAGGTGGGTCTGTCATTTGGCATTGAATTGAGAATGAAAGGCAACTCGCATCCAAATCCTACTTTCCTAAATAATGAGAAGTTTTTTTGGTTGTAAGCCCCAAGTTAGAGATTAAGATTCAAAGAGCTGTCTGGGGAGCAAAATTTAAACCCGTGAGCTGCAATTATTTTTGAGTATATCCCATCTGGTTATACTAATTTCCTCTTTTCTTGGGGTGGTCTATATAGCAAGCATCGCATTTAGCTCCAACTTACCACTGAACAAATCCTTCCTTCTTTCCTTCCTTCCTTCCTTCCTTCCTTCCTTCCTTCCTTCCTTCCTTCCTTCCTTCCTTCCTTCCTTTTTCCTTCTTTCTTTCTGCATTTTTGATAGTGCATAAAAAGTGTATCATTTATAAGAAGTGGTTGAAACAGCCTTACAATTAAAATAATTTCCTCAATCCATAGGTGGTCTGTTTGTCTCCAGAATTTGCATTTTTCCATCATATTAAAAAAACAGTCTAATTATCTTTTTTCCATTTTCTTCATTTCACTTTTCCCTATTTAATTTTTAATTATTGCAGAGGATTGATTAAATCCAGAGTTGAATGAACTTTACTAAGGAAAGCAGTTTATTGCATTAGAAAGTAAAGGATGTGGGCCAGGCTCAGTGGCTCACGCTTGTAATCCAAGCACTTTGGAGGCCGAGGTGGGAGGATTACATGTGGCCAGGTGTTTGAGACCAGCTTGGGCAACATAGCAAGACCTCGTCTCTATAAAAAAAAAGAAAAATTAGCTGGGCATGGTGGCATGCACCTGTAGGCTGAGGCAGAAGGATCCACTTTGAGCCCAGGAGGATGAGGCTGTGGTGGACCATGATCATGCCAGCCTGGGCAATACAGTGTGACCCCACCTCAAAACAAACAAAAAATAAAGAAAGCAAAGGATGTACCAGTTCCTTGCTCAATGACCAGCTACATAAATGCAGCACACTGCTGTGTAAAGTTTACAATTCAATAGTTCTTGTCCTTGATGCTCCTCTGAACTTTCCAATTCATATCGTTTCATAAGAAAAGGTGTACTCGCAGAATGTATGGAAGGCTAAGTCTGTGTAAGTAATGTAGTGTGGGTTAAACAGCTGGGTCTGGACCCAAAGAATAGGGATTTGTTTCTTTCCTAGTTATACACATTTCATTAAACTTCACCAAAGCCGTGCTAAATATAGAAAAATGCTTGTTATAATTCCCTTCCAAGGTAGTATAGATTAAGCATGTTGGCTCTAGGACCAGAATGACTGAATTTGAATTCGGTTCCTGAGTTTATCAGTAACCCTACTAGCTGTGTGACCTCAGACAGGTTTCTTAACCACTCCATGCCTCAATTTATTTATCTGCAAAATGGGCTAAGATAATATTTTATTGACTCTAAGGCACCATATATAGATATTGTAGGACACATCATTATTTTTGTACCACTAAAAAAAGAAAAACAGTGTTTCAAATTATTTGTTTGATTGTAAGATACATTCTCATTTCAGATAAGTTTTTCTTTTCTTTAATTTTAGATTCAGGAATACTGTGCAAGTTTGTTACATGGGCCTATTTTGTGATGGCGAGCTCTGGGTTACTATTAAGCCTGTCACCCAAATGGTGAGCATGGTAGCTCAATGGGTAGTTTTTCAACCCTTGCTTGCCCCCCAACCCCATGGAAAAAAATGGGCAGCTAAGAATTGATACAATGTGGTAATAGTACTCACATGGTAATTGCCCAGTAAATGTCAGTATTCACTTTTATAAGGCCAGAACCATACATACACATTGTAAAAATGTCCATTTCTGGCTTTGGTATTTTACTAAAATTGGTATTTTACTAAATGTATGGTATGGTCTAACCATTGAGGAAAACAGGGTAAAAGGTATACAGATCCTTTGTGTACTATCTTAATAATTTCTTGTGAATCTATAATTATATCAAAATTTTAAAAGTTTAAAATGTGCATTTTAGAATTGATGAAATTGGATAATGGTACTTACATGATAATTGCTCAGTAAATATCCGTTATTTTCTTTGGGGATGGATTAAAGATAGCTGCAAATTTCTTGCTACTTTTCCCATTAAGTGATGGTTTGGCCTTGCTACTTGCTTTGACCAACAGTATTTGGCAAAGTGTTTCTGGGTAAAATCTAAGTCTGGGCCTCAGGAGATCTGCAGCTTCATCCTTTGGAAAGCGCTCTCTCAGAGCAAAGCCGCAATGCTCTGAAATGGCCAAACCCCATGGGGAGTCCACACTTAGGAAAACCGAGGTTCTCCAGTTGACAGTCCCAGCTGAGCTCTCAGCTGACAGCCAGCACTAACTCAGTCATGCAAGGGGACCATCTTGGGTGATGCGGCCCAGTAAAATTCCCATTTGGTCATATCCCTCAGCTGACAAAGCATGAGGCAGAATTATCCCAATGCCACTGCCAGCCATGGGCATGAGCTATATTGGCCATTCCAGCCCACTTGAGCCTTCAGATGGCTGCAGCCCCAGGTGACCAAGGACCCCCACTGTGCACTTGAAATGTGTCCAGATTGTGATGTGCTGTGTCAAACACACCTGAAATTTTGAAGATGTAATACAGAAACGGATGTCAAATAGCTCATTGATCCATTTAATATTGATTTACCGTTGAAATGATATTTTGAATATATGAGGTTAAATAAAATATACTATAAAAATCATATAAGTTTGCCTCTTTCTTTTTACTTTTTAAACCAAGCTACTAGAAAATTTAAAATGTGATTTAAAAGTGCTTCTTACAGACAGCACAACGGCTATATGCTTATCTTCAACACTCACACAGGTAGCCACACACAGAAACAGGAGACCTGATGTTAGTGAGTCCAGCTGGCAGAAAGAAAGAAAAATCAAGATTAACTCCTACTTGGCCTTCCCTCCAGCAGGTTAGCAAAATATTGCCCAGACCTCAGAGAGGATGGATTGATAGGTGGCAAAACTTCAGTTTGCAAAACTAAAGTTTATTTAGACATATCTGAAGTTAGTTGCACGTGTTTAATACATCTGGCTGCATTTTTTATATATGCTGCATATATGTACTTATTATTTAAAAAATTTGTAGCTGGTTGTGGTGGCTTATGTTTGTAATCCCAGCACTTTGGGAGGCCAAGGCAAGAGAATGGCTTGAGCTTAGGAGTTCAAGATCAGCTTAGGAAACTTGTTGAGACCCTTTACAAAAAAAATTTTTTTCTTTTTCTTTTTCTGAGTTGGAGTCTCACTCCTTCTCCTAGGCTGGAGTACAGTGGCACACAAGCTCACGGCCACCCCAGCGTCGACCTTCTGGGCTCCAGCGATCCTTCCACCTCAGCCTTCCGAGTAGCCAGAACTACAGATGTGTGCTACCTCACCTGGCTATTTTCTGTTTTATTGTAGAAATGAGGTCTTGCCAAGTTCTCCGGGCTGGTCTCAAACCCGCGAGCTCAGGCAATCCACTTGCCTCAGCCTCCCAAAGTGCTGGGATTACAGGCTGAGCCACCAAGCCTGGCCTAACAAATAATTTTAAAAATTAGCTGGGTGTGGTGACACACGCCTATGAGTCCCAGTTACCTGGGAGGTTGAGGCAGGAAGATCACTTGAGCCCAGGGGGTCAAAGCTGCAGTGAGCTGTGATTGTGTCACTACACTCCAGCTTGAGCAACAGAGTGAGACCTCAACTCAGAAAATAAAAAAAGAAAAATATTTTGTGATTAGCAGCCTAATCAAAGAACCCTAAGTTGGCATTTTTTATTTGAAATTGGACATTAGGAAATCTGGATGAATCCTAATCTGTTTAGCATTCTTCATGATTGGGTCTACTTATGTTTCTTTTCAATGGGTTAGAAAATCAGAAGCATTGACTGAAGAGGGATGGTTTTCTTTTTTATCCATTAAATATTTCTACAAGCAGTTCTACCATTGAGGATATAGTAGTGCATAAAACAGACAAAAATTCTTGCCCACGTGGAACTTACATTCGAGTAGCGAAGACAGATAGTAAGCCAATGCACATATAAAGTGCTTTGGGAGGGTTATAGGTGACACGGAGGAACCCTTTCAAGGAAAGGAGCCTAGGGAGTGCTGTGGCAGTGAGGAGGGGCTACTGGGGAAGCTGGTTGGTGAAGGCCTCTTTGATGAAGTGATATTAGAGCTGGGAAATCAAGCCTCATCACCTAGGAAGAGGAGGCCTTCCAGAGAGTGGGAATGGCACATGCAAAGGCCCTGAGGAAGGAGTGGTCAAAGATTGGGCACTGGCTCTGAGTAAAATGAGGAGCCGTTGGAGGCTTTTGAGCAGAGGTGTGACATGATCTCTCCATGGAGAAGATGCTATGGGGACCAGGGTAGAAGCAAAGATACCACTGAAAGGACTATTGTACTGATCAAGTTAGAGAAGACGGGCTGGGACCAGGAGGCCCAGTGGGAGTGGTGTCAAGTAGTTGGATTTCAAATATATTTGTTTTACCCTTTGATTTATTTAGAAGCCAAATGGAGGAAGCAAAAAGCTAGATGAAAGACGTCATGGATGATGCCATCTTGGGGTAAAATTTGGATGTCTTTGTCCCAGAAAAATGCGTGTACATCATAGTGCAAGCTAATAGTGAGTTTTAGAATCAAAGCTTGCTTGCTCTAGTCATAGCTGTGCATTTGTCTTTTCAACCACACACCTGGTTTCAGCAACAAAGACTAAAATTGAATTCAGGATGAAGACTATTTAGATTTCATGCAGAATGACAAATCATGGCATTTGATAAAGGTCACAGGAAGGATTTTCATGTTCACTTGTCTGTAATTAATATGCATCATGCCTAGCAAAATGCTAGGCCTTTATTAAGTTCTTAATGAATATTATTTGGTGACAAAATGCTAATTGATGATTTAATATATTTTAAAACAGAAGTGCACATGTTATTTATATAATGAAGTTTTTAGAACATCCATGAATGGCCTTAAACTTGATTCATTTTTGTTTTGCTCCTATACTGTCCACTGTATAGAATGGTGCATACCCCAAATTTTTAATTTTGCATATTCATACTTTTCCATAAGTAGTTTTCTAAGAAGTCTGAGGTTTTCTAAATTATAATTCTCAGAAGGAAGGAAGGAGGGAAGAAAGGAAGGAAGGAAGTCACTGAGAGGCAGCCATCTTGTTGTCAGTGGCAGAGGGGTCCCTGTTTATATTCATGAATCAGAACTGAGTCTTTTCTCTTCCAAGATAGGGCAGAGGTTGGAATTTCTATACTAGAATGAAGTTCTCAGCACACACTCTATGTAGCACCCTAAGGGGAAAAATACTTTAGTTTCTGCTTCCTTCAAACGTCTTGTTTTTCCCACTCCTGACATTTTTATTCAAGTGACTGTCAGATCAAAATAGGCATACAGGGAAAAAAGGGCACCCAATCACCACGTCTTTTGAAGGTGTAGGAGGTTGGTACAGATGGGACTGCTGACTTTTTCTAGCTATTAAGTAGGCAAGATTGTCATTATGAGCTGATTGTGCCTCAGATGTCGTTTAGTTCCAGCCAGGAGACCCCTGTCCCCAGTGGCACCCTGGCCCTCGCTCAGTGATGGACCAAAGGTCACTTATCTAAGCAGCTTCTGGCTCCTAATCTATTGTCCTGATTCTCCCCAGGTTAGGCACAACCTGGCCAAATCTGCAAGGTGACCTTCTTTGCCTAAATGAATGAGTAGAACTGGAAGTAAACGTATTTCAATGTTTGCTCTAAAAATTATTTAAAGAAAAGAAAAAGAAGACAATTCTTCTGGATCATGAGTGGGTAGATTCACCATATAAATGCCTAAGAAATAATGGTACTTTACTTCTCATAATTGCTATTTTCTAAAACCATCATTCCTACTTAAGGTTTTCATATATGAAGAAAATCTGTAGATGAAAGTTTCTCAACTGTGGCACTCTTGACATTCTCTGTGCTGGGACCTGTCCTGTGCCCTGTAGCATGTTTAACAGCATCCCTGGCCTCTTCTCACTAGATGCCAGGAGCACCTCTCAATTGTGACAACCAGAAATGTCTCCAGACGTTACCACGTGTCCCCTAAGGGGCAAAATCACCCTTAGTTGAGAACCTTTGCTATAGTTACAGGTATAATAATAGATATAGATATATTCCCAGAAAATGAACTGAAAGCCCTTTTAACAAGTTACCCTAGAAAATGAAATGACAGAATAGTATGGCAATCAAAAGACTTGCATTTCATAATTTCGAAACTACTGTTTAGAATATTTTTAAAGGCCTGTAGTACTTCTGCGATTTTAAAAAAAAACTTGAAGAAACTCTAAATCAGCTCTAATTCTTTCTCCTGTGCTAAGATTTCCAAGTGAAAGTAACCTGTTTAAACATCTGAGAAAGAAGATGAGAAGCTCATCTGAGACTCGGAATTTGGAATTGCTCGTTCTTTAAAAGTAATTAAATTTGCCTGCAGCATCATCTCTTTTGCCTTGGTAATTCTCCAGGTTGCTGAAATACCACATTTGCAAAAGTACACCCACGACATAACCTATCCAGTTCTTTCCTTCATTTAGGCTCACCCACACAGGCATCTTGTGGAAGCAGACAGTAAAAGCCAAAGGCACTCTTGGGGATACGAGAGGACATCCATTGAGACTTGCCAGCACACAAAGGATCGTGTCCCTTTGAATATGCATCTGAAAATCACATAATGAGACCCGCTATTAAATTATGTCAAAAGTAACAAATTCAATGGTAATACTGATTGGCACGTGTCCCTACCCTTTCAGGACACACTACACTGATGTAATTCCTCCACTAATGAAAACCATAAGCTTCCTTATATTTTTGTAACACAATTCTCCATGACCTCCTTGTTACACTGCTAGCACTATTACAATTCATAGGGCAGGCCGGGTGCGATGGCTCAAGCCTGTAATACCAGCACGTTGGGAGGCCGAGGTGAGAGAATTGCCTGAGCCCACGGGTTCAAGAACAGCCTAGGCAACTTGGTGATACCTCATCTCTACAGTAAATCAAAAAATTAGCCGGCTGTGGTAGCACGCACCAGTAGTTCTGGCTATTTGGAAAGCTAAGGTGGAAGGATCGCCTGAGTCCAACGAGTTGATGCTGAGGTAGCCATGAGCGTGCCACTGCTCTCCAGCCTGGGAAGAAGAATGGGACTCCAACTCAAAAAAAAAAAAAAAAAAGATCAATTCATAGAGCATACTTTGGAAATTACTTTGCCATGACTTGTTACAGTTCGGGTTCTAATCATAGTTACCTTTTTTTTAACTTATATGTATAAAAAAGTTGCCCAATTGTTTTTTTGACAATGCAAAGTAAATTTTTTACAAATTGCCGGGCTCGGTGGCTCAGCCTGTAATCCTGCGCCTTTGGGAGGCTGAGGTGAATGGATTGCCTGAGCCCGCGGGTTCGAGACCCGCCTGGGCAGCGAGACCTCATCTCTACAATAAATCAAAAAATCAGCCGGGCGTGGTAGCGCATGCCTGTAATTCCGGCTACTCGGAAGGCTGAGGTGGAAGGATTGCCGGAGCCCAGCAGGTCGAGACTGCGGTGGCCGGAAGCGGCCACTGCACTCCAGTCTGGGCAACAGAGTGAGACTCCAACTCCAACTCCAAAAAAAAAAAAAAAATTTTTACAAATTAAACAATATACATATATACGTAAATATATATGTATGTGTGTGTATATATATATATATATATATATGAATATGTGTGTGTGTGTGTGTGTGTGTGTGTGTGTGTGTGTGTGTGTCTCTGTGGGCACTGTGGCCCAAGCCTGTAATCCCAGCACTTTGGGATGTGGAGACGAGAGGATTGCCTGAGTCCAGGGTTTTGAGACCAGCCTGGGCAACTTAGCGAGATCTCGTCTCTCCAAAAAATAAAAATTGGCTTTTAATTCCAGCTACTTGGAAGGCTAAAGTAGAAGGACCACCTGAGCCCAGCGGGTCAAGGCTGTGGGGACTGTGATTGTGCCACTGCACTCTAACCTGGGTGACAGAGAAAGACTTCGACTAAAATATATATATATACATATATTACATATATGTATATATATAATATGTTGCATATATAGTACATATATATGTATGTATATATTATATATGTAGTTTTTCTGGTTTTCTCTTTACTGTTGAAAAAGACAAAGAAGTAATATTAGGCAACTGGGATGGAAACACATCATGAAACGCTCAGGAAACAAAATTTTTTTTTTGAGTTGGAGTCTCACTCTATCACCCAGGCTGGAGGGCGGTGGCACGCTCCCGACCACCACAGCCTCGACCTGCTGGGCTCCTGTGATCCTTCCGCCTTAGCCTTTCAAGTAGCCGGAACTATAGGCGTGCACTACCACATCCAGCTAGTTTTTTATTTATTGTAGAGACGAGATCTCGCCAATGCCCGGGTGGGTCTCTAACCCGCGGATTAAAGTAATCCTCTTGCCTCGGCCTCCCAAAGTGCTGGGATTACAGGCTGAGCCACCGAGCCTGACCAGGAAAATTCTTAAGATGAGCAAGTGGGCAGACTTTTGGTGAAGATAGCATTATAAGCAGATAGCTTGAGGACTCCTTGGCTCCAAACATTTCACATGAAGTAAAAAACAAAAATAATGTTAAAAGAAATAACACCATACTAAAAGTAAAGTAAACGTCCTTATGGGGCAGAAATAGAGCAGAAGGACACACTGGTGATGCAGGCTGAACTTAGGCGAAGAAACAGGGACAGTACCGTGGAAGGCTGAGTACCGGAACCTGATTCAGGGGTGGTTCTCTCAGCCAGGTAAGGAAGATCTAAACCTGCAGCAGATTCACTCCAGCCTAGGGAAGTGAGTGCATGGAGTTGGCATGTGTCTCTATCATATTTACCAACTTCCTGGAGTTACAAGATGGTCTCCCACGTATTTTTTCTCCTGTCAGTTTCATAGCCCTTTCCCTACTATCCTACTTCTGACCTATCTCAAGAGTCTTTAAATGGTTTCCCTGCTTTTCGAGATTCCTCATGAAACTAATCGTTCCTTATTTCAAAATATTATCTTAGTATATCATTATATGGCTCTAAAACCTTGTTACTAGCTCTCTACTAGTAACAGTAATGTCCAAGCTCTTTCTCATTTTCTGCCCTCTGTCAATTGGTCCTATATATGGGCATTTTAAAAATGAAGGCTAACATGGGACAAGGAAGAGAGGTTGCGATGAACTCTGTGGTTGTACTTCCCAGCTTCCATTCCCACTTGATTTTCTTTTAGAGCCACCCCATTGCCACTTCCCAGTTTAAAGTATTTAGGAACCGGGCTCGGTGGCTCAGCCTGTAATCGCGTGCCTTTGAGAGGCTGAGGTGAGTGGATTGCCTGAGCCTGCGGGTTCGAGACCCGCCTGGGCAGCGAGACCTCATCTCTACAATAAATCAAAAAATCAGCCGGGCGTGGTAGCACGTGCCTGTAATTCCGGCTACTCGGAAGGCTGAGGCGGAAGGATCGCCGGAGCCCAGCAGGTCGAGGCTGCGGTGACCGGGAGCGGCCACTGCACTCCAGTCTGGGCGACAGAGTGAGACTCCAACTCAGAAAAACAAAACAAACAAAAATAAAGTATTTAGGTAAGGTTGACACCAACTCAAGCTCCTAGGGACAATCAGGATATTCTACCCAATTGGAGTGAATGACTTGGGGACAGGCACAAGACCAAAGTCAATGCCATCAAACCTGACCTCTAGACTTGACTTTCAACTACTAGGAAAGAGAAGTTCTCTATGGACTGGGGTTGCCGACCTATGAAGACACAACCTGACAAAACTTGGGGACACCAAGAGCATGTCTGAGACTGGAAGGAACATGGAAGAAAGCAGAGCTGAGAAACAGAGAGAAAGCTTGCTAACAACATTGTTGGAAAGTTACATCATTTAACGGTATGTTTAACGGGTAGGGAGCAATTAAGAAAACATGAATTCACTAAGGATACTACTCACTGGGTTCATCAGCTGTCCGTGTCTATTTATGTGAACTTTTGCTTTCTACTTTCAGAACATTTTTTGATTTCTCATTGTCACAGTGTTATAGACCTCTCAGGATTTGCCCCACCTAACTTCTCCTGCTTTACAAACAGTTTTTATATCTAAAACAGTTACTGAAGCCAGCTTCATCTTCTGAGCAATGTCATGTCATAATTAATTACAGTTTTTCATATAAGAAAGCAATTGCCTTCTGCTTCTAGCTCTGAATTTCAATCTAGTACCTGAAAGACAAGAAAAACTTTGCAACTTCAGGTTTCTCACTGATTTGGATCTCAAAGTAACATATCAGCCTTTCTTTTCTATTCTCACTCATGTGGACAAAACATTATTAAAAAAGCTTCTCACTCAACAGAAGGACAGGATTGGTCTTCATTGGTCCCACTGAATTTGTATTCCTCTCCTTAGAGACTCAGAGCTCATAAGAAAGTTCACTCTTCCAGAATGCTAAAGATAATGCTTAAACTTAGTGGTTCTCAAAGTGTGGTCCCTGACTCAGCAGCATCTGCATCAACTTGGTATGATATAATAAGAAATATACATATTGGTCTCTGCCCCCTATCTCTGGCACAGAGTTTCTAAGATCCTTGTAATTTCCTGAACCACAGGAGTACTAGGAAGATCTTTTGTTCCAATATTTGGTCTTTGAACCCGGTTCCTGACACAGAGTTCTTAAATAACCTGGAATTTCCTAGACACAGGAGAGTCTTTTGTTCTAATGAGAAGACTCTTCTTGGGCTCCTGGACAGCCTCAGGATGGGGGCTGGTTGCCAGAGAAACCAATCATGTGATTAGAGGGTTGAAACTTTCAGTACCACCCTTCAACCCTCTAGGGAGGTGGGAGGAGCTGAAGTTTGAGTTAATCACCAATGGCCAACAATGTAATCAACCATGCCTACATAATGAAGCCTCCATGAAAACCCAAAAGGACATAGTTCAGATGGTCTTCTGGATTCCTGAAGATGTGGAGGTTCCTGAAGAGTGGCGTGCCCACGGAAAGATGAAGTCCCTGCACTCCTTCTTCCATATCTCACCATATGCATCTCTTCCATCTGACTGTTCATCTGTCCCCTTAATATTTTTTATAAGAAATGGGCAAATGTGGCCAGGCATGGTGGCTCAAGCCTGTAATCCCAGCACTTTGGGAAGCTGAGGTGAGAGGATTGCCTGAGCCCAGGGATTTGAGACCAGCCTGGGAAACTTGGTGAGATCCTGTCTCTACGATAAATCAAAAAATTACCCGACCATGGTAGCGCGTGCCCGTAGTTCCAGCTACTTGGAAGGCTGAGGCAGAAGGATCACCTGAGCCCAGCAGGTCGAGGCTGTGGTGGCCATGAACATGACACTGCACTCCAGCCTGGGCAACAGAGTGAGACTTCAACTCCAAAAAAAAAAAAAAAGAAAAGAAAAGAAAAGAAAAGAAATGGTCAAATTTAAGTAAAATGTTTCCCTGAGTTCTGTAAGCTATTCTAACAAATTAATTGAAGAACCCAAGGAGAAGGTCATAAGAACCCTGATAGCCAAAGCATCAGAAGCACGGACCACAACCTGAACTTGAGACTGGCATCTGAAGTGGGGGACAGTCTTGTGAGACTGAACCCTCAACCTGTGGGATTTGACACTATCCCAGGTAGATAGTGTCAAAATTGAATTGAATTAGCCACACAGCCAGTGTTTTCTGGAGAATCACCTGCAGATTTGTTGATATATGGAGGATAAAGCCCTACACATCTGGGGTCACAGAAATGCTGAGTAACTGTGTTAGAGTAGAGACTGGGAAAATATTTGGTTTCCCTGTGTCATTGCACCTGGGAACTTGTTAGAAATACAAATTCTCAGGCCTCTCCCCACACCTACTGAATCAGGAACACTGGGTAAGGCCTCACGATCTGTGTTTTTACAAATCTTCCACTTGATGTTGATGTTCTAACATTTGAGACACTGCTCTATGTAGTGCCTTCCATCAACTTCAGGTTGTTTGATTTAAACCAAGTGTTCCTTATTGAGGTCATGCCATTTGTTTACATTTTCATAAATTATATGTTCAGAAGTTTAAGTTCGTATTGAATTTGTGTTGAGGAGCAAAGTGATGGGAAGGTTTTAATCTTGTGGTTACAGGATAATTGAAATGCGTTTGCTTGTTCAAGTCCGAGTGCTATGCTAGTGGTTCTCAAACTTAAAAATGCAGTGAATTACCTTGTTCAAATAGGCTACTAGGCACCACCTCCAGTGTTTCTGAAACATTATGTCTTAGGTGGAGCCTGAAAATATGCATTTCCAGTGAGTTCCCTGTGAGACTGATGCACTGGGCTAAACAAATGTAAGATGTTATGGTGAGTTTCTTTAAGGTGAGAGAGGGTGATACTGTAGCTTGATAAATAGTAAAATGCTCTCATGATCCCCTTCCCTGGATTCTCCTTTCCTTTTTCATTCTGTTCCCTCCATAGCTTCCAACAATTCTTTTTTATTTATTTATTTATTTTTTTAACTTATAGTCAGGGTCTCACTCTGTTGCCCAGGCTGGAGTTCAGTGGCATGATCACAGCTCACTGCAGCCTAGACCTCTTGAGCTCAGGCAATCCTTCCACCTCAGCCAACCAAGTAGCTGAGATGACAGGCATGCACTACCACTCCTGGCTAATATTTTTTTGGATTTTTTGTAGAGATGAAGTCTCGCTATGTTGCCTAGGCTGGTCTCAAACTCCAGGGCTCAAGTAATCCTCCCACCTCAGCCTCCTAAATTGTTGGGATGACAGGCGTGAGCCTCTGCGCCCAACCTAACTTTTTTCTACGCAAAGCGTGATCCCTTGATCTGTAGCACGGATATGACCTGGAAGCTTGTCAGAAATGCAGATTCTTGGGCCCCACCACAGACCTGTTGAATCAAAATCTGATTTCAACCAGACTCCCAGGACAAAGTGTATGCATTAAAGTTTGAAAAACACTGCTTTAAACCAATTGTTGTAGAAGTGCAATAGGTGAAGGATTTTATAAAGACAAAAATAAAGCTGTGAATACAGGCCGAGAGCTGCCAGATTGAACAGCAAGGTGCTATGTCAGGAGTTATATATATATATATATATATATATATATATACATATATATGTGTGTGTGTGTATATATATACCCAAACTGAGTAACAATCGTCATATTTCATAGCTTTCTTTAGGCCTTAGAGTTTACTATGATTAAATGCTTTTAAATACTGGAACCATTATCATGACTCCAGTTTTAAATTCTAAGGGAGATAGAAAATGAAGGATAAACATGAAGTTGAAGTTCATGGTTAGAATGCAGAAAGGGTGACTATCACTAAGGATGTGAGTGATTTTTACATTCCAGGCCAGGCATTCTAAAGAGGTCAGCTACACTCTTAATGAAAGATGAGAAATTGAGAGTCTTACTCTTTCTTTTTGAAGAATGAGAAAATAAAGTGGCAGAATCACGTCTATTCAATTTTGTTGCACATAATTATGATAATTTTTGATCAACATAAAACTTTGTCATGTATTGGGCCCCTTATTTTCTTAATAAAAGAAAATGTTTGAGACAACTGAGTACTTCATTGCTAATGCTATGACAATGGCATTGTCAAATATGGAAACACATGATGAAATTTGTAAATGGTTCTAGAATAATTTGGCTGGTGAAAGAGATGGTCTAAATATACAAATAAGAGGCACCCAATTAATACTTGTTCACAGAATAATAGTAGTAGATACCATGTATGAAGCACTTACTGTGTCTAGGTACTGTTCTAAGCACTTTCTGCATTGCAACTCATTTCATTCCACCAACTCTTCAGTGCTGACACTATCAAGATTCTATTTTACAGCCAGAAAGCATTCACAGAGAGTGTGAATACTTTACCTAAATGATAGAGAGCAGAACAGGGATCAGTGGGCAGCAGTGGGCAGCAGAGTCCACCTAAGTAATTATTACGCCACACAACCTCATGGGAGAGCAATACCATCAGATCTTGGAAGTCAGATACAATCTGGGCAAGGAAAATGGATTGGGTCCTGGAGTCAGCAAGGTCAGAGCTGGGGCAGGCTGCTTATATTTTCAGATGAATCTGAGTACCTTACTCTTTCCCTGTTTTCTCATTCATTTTCTAACCAATTCTGGACTCTTCCTATAGCTTCTGTCCTTCCCTCACTTTGTATTGCCATGACCCTTCTTTTCCAGTGCTTTTATTTTTTAAATAAAAAGAATTCATATACACAATTATTATTTTTTTCTGCTTCTTTAATTTTCTTTTTTAAAATTTATTTATTTATTATAAAGATGGAGGGTACAATTCAGGGTTAGGTATATAAACATTGATCATGCAGGTACCCTTGTTGATGAGGTATGCCCCTCCCTCCCCTAGCAGTTTCCCTCAACTGCCAGTCCCCCCCTCCCTCCCCTGAGAGTTTTCTTGGAGTTGATCATACACAATTGTTATTTGAGCTGGCATAGTGTGAACTGTTCCCCTGTGAATAGGTTGGCTCCTTATCCATACAAGGGAATAGTCTTTACTTATACCTCTGTATATTGTGCACGGATAGCCAGCACTTCATCTGTTTCTTTACTGATAAGTTATTACAGCTGAGATGTTAATGACCAGCAATGGCCATTAACAACTTTCCCATCTATGGCAAACGGATTCTAGGGTGACCCTCATAATCCCCACCTCCTGGTGTTCACACTCTTGTATAATTCCTTCCCCTTGAATATGGGCAGGACATGTGGCTTGCTTCTAAGTAATAGAACAGCAAAGTTTACAGGATGTACATGGTTACACATAACGTGATTACATTACATAAGAATTCAATGTGTCTTGCCAGGAGAATCTGTCCCTCTTGGTGGCTTTGAAGAAGCAAGCTGCCATGTAGTGTGTTGTCATATAGAGAGGGCTACATGGTGAGGAGCTGAGGGCAGCCTCCAGCCAACGGCCCAAAAGAAACTGAGATTCTCAGTCTACCAGTCTACCAGGAACTGAATGCTTCCAACAACTACATGAGCTGGGAGAAAGACCCTTCTTCAAATGAACCTTCAAATGAGAGCCCATCCCCAGCTGACACCATGATTGCAGTCTTGCAGGGGATCCTGCTAAGTTGTGCCTGGACTCCTTACCCACAGAAATTGTGAGATAACATATTATGTTGTTTTAAGCTGCCCATTTAGTTTTAACTTATTATGCAGTAATAAATAATGAATACACAGATCTCAAGCAGACTTAGCTGAAGGGAGTGAAGTATATGTCTGGAAGACTAGGGACTACTGGAAATGGTTTTTCACAGTAAGAAATTGTTTTTATTTTGAAAATATGTGCAAATTTTGCATTTTACTAATAACTTACGTTTTTTACTGCTTACCAGTTTGACTGTTTTACTTTTTCACCAAAGCTTCAAATAAAATGACTCTAGAAAGTTCCTTTTTGTTTTTCCTGGAGATTCAAATTCCCTTTCTTGTTTCTTGGGGAATGAAAATTCCAATTGGTTATATCTCTCTGATTTGTTTTCAAGAAGCCCATGGGTATACTTCAGAAGGTTTGGCTGAATGAGATGTTGAGAGGGAAGTATCACAAACCTGGAGGAGAGAAAGAAACTGGAAGGGCTTAGGGTTAGAATTATGTTAATTGATAGAGCTGAAGAGCTAGTTTTCAAAGTGGATAGCCAGAAGTCTAAAATTTACCATCCTCGGGGTGAATCAAACTCAGATTTTATTCAGACTCTTAGTAAAAGCATTCGCTGGACTGTTCAGTGTGTAGGGCAGAGCAAGAAAAATATCTCCATTCAAATATGAGTATAGACAGCGCAGGGCTATAGTTGTTCAGGAGGCCCATCACTGTCAGTGTTGAGTGATGGAAGACAGGAATAGAGACTCTGGCTTGTTAGGGTTCAGGTTTATTTCTAGTAGAGAAAACTGGAGGGTTAATTAGGGAAACAAAACCTGTGACATTGTAGTCAGAATGATCTGGCACAATTGGTGTTGGGGAATGGCTATAATTTAATGCACATAAAAACCACACCAGAGTTCACCCTAGACACACCCACAGGACCAATCTCAGGCTTTACCAGCCTTGATTATGATGGCTCAAGAATTATGCAAGATTGAGCTCGCAGACTATAGGGCCCAGAGATAAGTTGGACTGCCAAGAATAAGTAGCTGGAAGTTCGGGAATCAAGGAGCCTGGAGAAAGATATTTGGGACTTGGAGGACTTTGTGAATGAACCTCAAATCACACTACCTGTTCATCTGTGAAGGTGGTCCTGTGACTAATTCCTAAATGACAACCTTTATCGCTCTTTGAACGTTAAGCCCTCCACTCTCAGTAGATAAAGAAGATAAAAAGAACAAGGGAGAATGTCAATACTGTCTTGAAATACTCTGCAGCCTTTTCCACATCAAAGAGAGAATGTGTGTGTGCGTGAATATATAGTATATATATATATATGTTTTTGCATACACACACACACACACACACACACACACACACACACACACACACACACACATATAAACACACAGAGGGTGCCAAAAAATGTATATACATTTTAAGAAAGGAAAAAACTGTATTAAAATTGCAATACTCAATATATACTGATAACAAAAGATGAGTACAAGTCATATCTGACTTCTGCAATTACACATTGCTACTATAATTCAATTCAACTTCCAAAAGTAATACATAGATAACATCTCTTAAAATGTGTATACATTTTTGGCACCCCTGGTATATATATGATCTCATGACTAGTCAATGGCAGAAATGAAATTAGATGGGTAAGGTATCTTGTCCAGAGTTACTGGAAATGCAAATATCTGCCTAGCTTCCAAAGGTCACCTTCTTTCGGGGTACTTAGAAAAAGACAGGGCTTATCCCTTATTCACTCTAGGGCAAGCCAGCATCTCCATGGCAACCTGGACTTGTAGCCATACTTTAGACCTCCATTTGCTTCTCCATAGACTACCACCTGGAACACTGGTCTCCAGATACAACACTGTTAAATGCCACACTTGACTCCAAGGACTGAGGATACAGAGAAGCTTGTCACTCTTTTGTGTCCTGTATTATTGACTGTTGGATGCTTTGGGATAACTAGATGGATTTATAACTTTGAAGGTGATGACATAAATCCATGGTCATGTTAAATAAAATTCATGAGAGGTCATTGTTTTGGAAATAACTTTGAAATTACCAATTTGCTTTTTGTACTATGCTGTTTCCTTGTTCTAGCTCAAGCTACCTTACAAACACCAACTGTCCTGCCACACAGGAATAGACTCTGGCTTGTTAGAGCACTCTTCTGTTTCATAGATGGGATGCCGCCTGATTCATGAATCACTAATAAAGCCATTTAGGTCATTAAACTCAATTTGTCAAAATTTTGTTTGACAGTCAATATGACTCTTCTGAGAGTCCAATGACAGTCAATATGACTCTTCATAGCAGATTTGTTGTCAGATGCATCTCAGTCCTCAGCCCAATATCTCAATTTTAAGGTTTTTTTGTCTTCTCCTTCCATCTTCAGAAAACCTTCTTTAATTATTTGTTGTATGAATCTCAACCACTCCTATTCCAAGACTATCCCTTCCCTAATCCATACAAGTTGGTGTAATTTTACAATCCATTGTTATTTGTCACTTGGGTAACTCATAAATATAATATGCTAAACCACAATCGTTTCCCAAAATCTGACTTTCTCAGTTTAAATAACACTAAAGAAAAGTACATGTCCTTGGTAGAACAATCCAGAATAGAAGGACTTTGGTATTTATTTGACACCCTTTCCAAGATGAGGTAAAAATACTTTTCTACAAACTTCCTCCTGTGTGTAGTTCTTAAACAAAATGTGTTTCCCAAGAATAAAAAAAGTACCATAGACAATATACTTCAGATATATTCTAGGAAGAAAAACATTTTCCTGAAGTCAATACAGTCCACAAGGATTTTCTTTGCCCTCAACTGTGATAGATTTTTATTTTATTAAGCAGAACAGGTTTGTTCCCCACATGTAGGTTCTAGGGGCAGACTTTGCATATCCAGATGTTGCCATAAATAAAATAGCCTCCAACCGCAGCACAAAAAAAATCAGCAGAAGCTGTGAAATTAAAATTTAACATGATCAAATATTTTAGTCAGAATTTACTCCCTGATGCATCTTTATAAGTGAAAGAATGACATTACATAGATTGATTATCCTTAGTCCAGAGCAAGGTACCAGAGAACGTGGGTTTGTTCCTCTTCCAGTTATAGTTTTTACTAAAGCATGCCAAAGGTATGGTATGTATATAAAATGTTCATATCTCATCTTCTTATAATTACCTTTCAATCAGGAAAAGAAACTGCTATGGTCTGAATGTTAATGTTCATCCAAAATTCATATGTTGGAATCAAATACCCAATGTGATAGTATTAAGAGGTGAGGGCTCTGCTAAACCCGGTGACTCAGTCTATAATCCCAGCACTCTGGGAGGCCGAGGTTAGAGAATTGTCTGAGCCTTGGGGTTAGAGACCAGCCTGGGCAACTTGATGAGACCTTGTCTCCACAATAAATCAAAAAATAAGCTGGGCATGGTTGTGCGCGCCTGTAGTTTCAGCTACTGGGAAGGCTGAGGTGGAAGGATCGCCTAAGCCCAGCAGATCGAGCCTGTGGTAGCTGTGAGCTTGCCACTGCACTCCAACCTGAGCAACAGAGTGAGACTCCAACTCAAAAAAAAAAGTGATGAGGGCTCAAGGAGGTGATTAGGTCATGAGGGCTCCACTCTCACGAATGGGATTAGTGCCCTCATAAAAGAGGCTTGAAGGAGTCTGTTTGCCTCTTCCACCCCTTAAGGACACAACTAGAAGTGGCCCTCTATGAGGACACTAAATCTGCTGGCACCTTGATCTTAGACTTCCCAGCATCCAGAACCGTGAGCAATAAACTTCTGTTTATAAATTACCCAGTCTAAGGTATTTTGTTATAGCAGCCTGCATGGACTAAAACAGAAACTATGTTAGCAAAGATGCTAGTAACTGTCTTATTTTAATTCTCTTTCTCTTTCTTGATCAATAGGAAATTAACATGGAGTCTCTGTTTGGCTAGGGCCCATAATTTTACAGTCTCCTCAGGCCAATTTGGTGCTTAAAAGGTTGGTGAGTGGGTTTTAAAGCTTCCTACCAAACATTTCAAGCATAGTAGAATTAAACAGAATACTTTTAGAGCAAGTTTGATAATGATTCTCTAGAATCTCCTTTTACACAAGGAGGAAAGCAAATCTGTCGTGGTTACATAGAAAAATGCAGAAATGAGTTTCTGCTCTCTAGTAACTCTTCCATCCAAAGCAAGTAGTGCTGTTAAGTAATTATATGTGTGTTACAGTTGCATTCCTTTTTTTTCTTTTAGAGATGGGGAGGGAGTTGCTATGCTGCCCGGGCTGGTCTCAAACTCCTGCCATTAAGCAACTTGGTGTCCCAAAGTGCTGGGGTTACAGTTGTGAGACACTGAACCTGGCAAGTATTCCTTTTTGTGGTGCATTTAAGCTTTCTCGTTTATATTAATTTTTAGCATGATGATAAGACCTAGTGGCACCTGGTCCCTGGTTTCTCATTGTTCTGCTCTAGGGCTCACTCTACATTGACTGTCTAGATCCTTAGTCATGCCTTTCTCCTGCCTGCTGCAGGACCTAAGCACACAATCTTCCCACTGCTGTGAGTTCCCTGATGTAGGTCACCTTCAGAGAAGGATTTTTGGTTGTTGGGGTTTTTTGGGGGGGGTTATAATTACATGCTTGTTTGTATATTTAGTTGATAAACACTTGCAACTCTCAAAAGATTATAAGTTCCAAAAGAGTAAGCATGGGATTTATATTTATGTTATAGTAGGTGCTGAGGAAATACTTGCAACATAGATGATTGAATGAATGTTGATTTGGGGGATGAATTTTTGCACTGGACTAGAAATTATGTACAATGAAATAAGAGCAGAAGAGATATAATGGCGACAAAATGAACAGAAAAGTATTAAAATTTTGGGGGGGGAGAAGGAATAAAGGTGTAGTAACAACAAGAGATGAATGACTCAGAAAAAGAACCAAATAAACTACTTGAGTTGATAAAAGAAAGGTCCACAACTTTTTGAGCTGTTCTATAGTCCTAGCTACTAGGTGAAACTAAACCAACAATCTGGGGCCTTAAGGAGCTGCCTGCAAGGCAGCTTCAGTTTGGGTTATATGTCTTTGTCTATGATCCCCTAGAAAGATCCTAGGTCCTTCAGGGACTAAAGTTTCTGGTCTTTGGAAATGAGGTATAGTGAAATGAGGATAAGCTGAGTCAAAGCTGGCTTTCTAAGTCATTCAGCAAACATTTATGAAGTGTCTTCAGGTCATTGTATGATGTTTTGGAGTGACAAGGTAAATGAATAAAGAAAGAGTCTCTACTTTGGGAAATTTATATCCTAGTCCAGGAAAAGAAAAAATATGGAATATATATACAATATAAATGTGGAATAAATATACTATATATACACGAAAACATAAATATACACACACATATAAGTACACATATAACACAATTATTTGAAATGCACGTTAGTGTTGGAGTTAAATATGTTCCAAGTGCTTTTGAAGCACTAAGGAAAGAGAGTTTGGTTTGCACTGGGTGCGATGGGTGAAACTATTAATGCTTTCCCATACATGATGACATTTGGTTCTGAAATAAAACTGCATGAGCAATTCGAGTCAGCTTGCATGATAAGGCTTGCATATTTCAACTTGCATGATAAGGCTAAAGTGAAAATTCCCATATAATTTTGGAAGCCCAGTGTTCTTCCTTTTCACTACTTCTGACTCTGCTGAATCCTTGACCTCTGCTCTTCACCCCTGTTCATGTCCACTGATTTCTGGACTGGGTGGTCCTGCTCCCTTCTCCATCCAAGCTCTCCTAAGTCAAAGCTCTGTTTATAATAAACTTTACTTAATGTTCTGGGCAATGGTTGTGTGTGTGTGTGTGTGTGTGTGTGTGTGTGTGTGTGTGTGTGTGTGTTGGCTCCATCACAAATCAATATAACAAACAACTTAAGATGGAATATTAGACCACCTTAGGTTTAAAATACCTTCCCTTTAATTGGCACCAAGGAGCCGCCAGCCGCCAGCACTTCATTCCACTTCTGGCCTTCTGCTATGTTTCTGGGCTCACTCTCAAGACTTTCTCGATGGCTTTCCTTTTCCTTTCCAGCTTCAGGTGGCCCAGCCTTCAAATATCCTGAGTACTTTGTTTTATAGTCTTATTCCAAATCATTCAGCCTTTTTTTCCCCAGAGACCTCTGCTTCATAGCCAATTATGCCTATTTAGGGGTAAACTTAAATAGGATCATGCTGTCTCTAGATTGAAATCCTAGGGTCAGCTGGGCCCGGTGGCTCACGCATGTAATTCTAGCACTTTGGGAGGCCGAGGCAAGAGGATTGCCTGACCTTAGGGGTTCAAGACCAGCCTAGGCAACTTGGTGAGACCTAGTCTCTACAATAAATCAAGAAAAATTAGCTGGACGTGGTGGTGCATGCCTGCAGTTCCAGCTACTTGGAAGGCTGAGGCAAAAGGATCCAGAAGGATCGCCTGAGCCCAGCAGGTCGAGGCTGTGGTGGCCATGAACATGCCACTGCACTACAGCCTGAGCGACAGAGTAAGACTCTTATTCAGAAAGAGAGAGAGAGAGAGAGAGAGAGAGAAATAAATCCTAGGGTTAGGCTCTAAAGTAACACTTGCTTTTTGTTTTTTGTTTTTAGTACACACTTAGAATTGCTTGCCAAGTGCTATATAATGTCAAGTATAACTTTTTAAAAAGTTAAAAACAATCTCATTCAAATATTTGGTAAGCTTGTGTCCACTATGTGTTTAATTCATTAATGAGGGACACAGTAGTTTCAAGTGTTCAAGGATAAAGGGTAAAAAGAACTGGTGAATGAACAAAAGGATGAATATATATATATTCCTCTAAAAAAGAATACCAGAGTAAGTTTGTAAATTAAAATTAAAAAGTGGTTAATTCACCAATTTCTCCATGGGAATAAAATGGTAATCTTTGGGATTATCATTCTTACCCAACAGGAATCATATTTGAATCTTGTCAATCTTCTACATATTAATATCTACCTTCACAAAATCTTCAGGTTTGTTAGAAGATATATTTTTGAAAGATAAAATCACAATTTTCAACCAAATATAAAATGAACTCATGGATTAGTGAGGGAATAAGATGTCACATGAAGTTCAAAGGCAAATTTAAAGAACACAAACACATATAGGCAACCAGGAACACTGAGAGTAATTTAGAAAGAAATGCAAAACAGGTTAATATTCACAGGGCAACGATCAATTTATTGCCTGGGCAAATTTATTTGCATTTTCATGAATAACCATAATTTGGATTATTATCAATTTTCTACAATGCACAGTTGTAAAATAGTTTAAAGACAATGAAAGGCGCAAATAGCCTGGAAGAATAAGCTAGACAAACATCTAGAAATATTTTTTTACCCATTTCAAAGTTTGTCACCATTTTTCCTGACAGATCCTAATCAATAGTAAGTAGTATGTCAACCAAAGTTACTTTCTCCTATAGCATCAGCTAATCCATAGGAAGAGTATATTAGACAATGCTTTAATATGACTTTGTTAGGGCATGCAATACCAATCTGCTTTTTTCTCAAGTTTTGGATAATTATTTTTAACAATAGTTTGTACTATTAATCTTTTCCTTATAATATAGCAGGTCACTACACTGTGCAAGGCTGGCAGAGGATATCCACAATGTAGGAGGAAGGCTACTGATAAGAACTTAGGGAGTGCAGCTGCTCTTCTAATGTCACTGTCAGAAAGGAGGTCTGTTTCTTATGGGCCCTAGCTGTAGAGGGAACAAATCAAGGGAACAGACTGTCTTCTCTTGGGGGCACCTTGCTACTTTATTATACTCTTTACAGGGCTGTAGACACATGTTTGTTTTTCCTGGCATGGGAATTTGATTATGTACCTCAGAATATTTACATGTTCTCCCCAGAACCTGAAGCACTATCTAAGAGGAAGTTGAGAGAAACGAGAGGATCTGTAACTCTTTCTTCTTCATTAGATGGCTATTTAATACATGGCAGAACACTCAAAACTGCCGCTCTTGGTGGCCAGAAAGAGTTAATGTTTATAAATGCCCGATTTACTGTGAGAAGCTTCGTTAGATCCAAGCCTTACAAGGTAGCATCTGCTTTACAGAAAGCCTCAAAAGGAAGTGGCTTTCTAAGAAATCTACTATGACACAGATAATGAGTCTTTGCTTAGCTTAGGAACAATCGTGCACTTCCACATGGTCCCTCCAGAGGTTTAGCTGGTGATGACTAACATAGCTGCATTTTATTGCCACCTAGAAACTGCCTTTTATCTATTCCCACACCCCCCCATTTTTTTTCTTTTGAGTCACCCAGGCTGGAGTGCAGTAGCATGCTCACGGTCACCCCAGCATTGACCTGCTGGGCTCAGGTGATCCTTCTACCTCAGTCTTCCAAGTAGCCATAACTACAGGTGTGGTGCGCGCTATCATACCTGGCTAATGTTTTGATTTTTTTAATACATATTTTTAATTTTAAAATTGTGGGGTACAGTTAAGGGTTAGGTATACAAATATGCAATGTGCAGGTACCCTTGTTGATGAGGTGTGCCCCCCCGTCCCCAGACAGATATTGACTACAGTTAATCCCACCTCCCTTCCCCTACCTAGCCCCTCCATAGTTTCCCACCACTGTCAATCTTTTTCTTGTAGTATCACAATAATTGTTCAAGGTCCACTTATGATTGAGAACATGTGATACTCAGATCTTTGTTTCTGTGAGAGATCACTCAGTATTATAAACTCCAATTCCATCCAGGTTGCTGTGAAATTCATGACTTTGTTCTTTTTTTATGGTTGTGTAATATTCCATTGTGTATATGTACACATTTTTTAAATCCAGCCCTTTTGATGGGCAGCATGATTGGTTATGATCTTGCTATTGTGAACAATGCTGTGATAAACATACGTGTGCAGGTATCTTTTTTATAGAGTGATTTAAGTTCTCAGGTATATTCCCAGTAGGGGGATTGTGGGGTCATATGGAAGGTCAATTTTTAGAGCTTTTAGAAATCGCCACACTGATTTCCACAGAGGCTGCACTAGTTTACACTCCCACCAACAGTGTAGAAGTGTTCCCTTTTCACCACATCTTCTCCAGCATGTGTTATTTTTTGACAAAGCCTCTACCACCCACCACTGGGGAGAGGACAATCTATTCAGTAAATGGTGCTGGGAAAACTGGCTGACTACATGCAGAAGATTCAGACAAGACCCTTATCAATCCCCATACACAAAAATTAACTCTAAATGGATCAGAGACCTAAATGTAAAACCTCAAACCATAAGAACTTTAGAAAATGCAGGAGACATCCTTATGGAAGTTGGAACTGGCATCCAATTCCTGAGCAAAAACCAAAATGCACGGGCCATAAGAGATAAGATAGACAAATGGGACCTCATTAAACTGACAAGCTTCTGCAAAACCAAAGAAACCATCAAGAGAGCAGGGAGACAGCCCACAGACTGGGAAAAAGTATTTACCAACTCCATGTCTGACAAAGGCCTAACATCTAGGATCTACAAGGAACTCAAACATGCTGAAAAGAAAAAAACAAACAGCCCCATTACAAAGTGAGCAAAAGACATGAACAGACACTTCTCAAAAGAAGACGTACGAGCGGTCAACAGATACATGAAGAAATGTTCAACCTCACGAGGCATCAAGGAGATGCAAGATACCACCTAACTCCAGTCAGAATGGCCATTATCAATAACTCAAAAAATAATGTTTTGATTTATTGTAGAGATGAGGTCTCGCCAAGTTGCCCAGGCTGGTCTTGAATCCATGGGCTTAGGCAATCTGCTCACCTGGGCCACCTTGAGTCACTGCATCTGGTCCCCCCCCCTTTTTTAAACTACAAAGCATCCGTAACAGAACTTGGGGACAGACCAAGGACAGCTTTGTGCCCTCTAGTTTTGTGTTTGGGGGGGTAGATGTTGGGTTTTTGAGAGGTTTGATTTTAGGCAAACCCTTCAAGCACAGCACAAAGAAATAAGGGAGGAGACTCAAGTTGGAGAGCACACGCAGTGTCCCACAGAAGGCAATTCGCCTCCACAAAGTCTTTCTGGACAAATCATGACAAATTTTCCATATAATAGGAGATAGATGGAGTCTCAGCTCTCAGCACCATTGTCATGGCTGTTGCAGCCTGTCTTGTGTGCCTGTGGTTACAAACTTGGGAAGAAGCTGAACTTTTCCAGATTCTGTCTACCTCTTCTGAACTTCTTATCCAGAGTCCAGAAATGAGCTAGTTGCACCATGCTCTCTGCTTCCTTTGTTCCTACTGCCGTAGTCCACATTATTGCCATTTTTGCATTTCTGCCTCATACTTCTGGTTCATAAACTTCTTAAGGACTGGTAACAGTATTATTCTAATAGCTTTAATAGCAAAGGCATATTTAGCATTTCCTAAGTAATAACACTGTTCAAGTGCTTTCTATCTACAGATCCCAAGACCTCTGCCAGAAACTGTCAGGGCTAGATTTGCTCAGACAGCAGGAGTTTAGAAACTTTTGAAAGACTATGTGGTGCCTATGCTGTGCATTACCAAACACTAGCAGGGTTGGGGCCATATCATAGAATCAAGCACATTAATATTTCTGCAGCTACATGCATGAATGTACACACTAAGTGGGAAAAATAAAGACAAAGAATAGCTTCCCGTGAGTTTACCTCAGGTGTTGCCACCAAAAGAATGATGAGAAAGATTTTGACTTGTATAACTTTTTTATTTCAGAAGGGCAGATGGGGATGGTGGACCCGTAATGGTAATTCTGGACTGTGACTGCATTTGAAGTAGACCCCTAAGTCCTGAGAAACTTCCCCAGGAATAAAAGCCACTGAATATAGAGGATCTTGAGAATCTAAAAGTCACAAGATGTGACTTATTCCTTTGCCTCTTTTCAGTTTAGAGTGATAAGATGCATTTATGGTTCTATTGCAGAATGCAAACTCAAACGTCTCCATGGCCAGCAAGTAGCATAGATGAGTGATGCTCTTCTATCTACTGTTGCTTTGAGGGAATGTCTATCCATTGTGATAACTTTTAATTACTAAAGATAATCCAAAAAGTTATATTTTTATTGAAAGACTTCTAATTTTTCAACGTTAACTCTTTTTAAGAAATAAAAATAAAGACATTATACTAAAACAAAATGTTTGGGCATATTTTAATGGTTATAGTTTGAGACCTAATGGACTAATGAAATCTGATAAACCTGGAGACCGATGACCCACTGTTTGGGACTGCTGGTTCTTGGTTCGTTTTTTTTTTTCGGTACCTACTGATTTCTAGGCAGTCTAATACGCGAACTTGAAAAGAATCAGCCAAGGTTCAGAGGTCGAACCATCTGGTAAACATTTTGCTTAGTTCATTGATGTGTGGGAAGAAAAAGGATGCGTTAAAAGAAAGTGAGCCCCCCCAACACCAAACCTCTCATTTAGAATGGTTTGCCTTAGAGCAGCTCTTTTCAAGTGACTGCCAATGGCAAACTTTAGTTAGCAAGCACAGTCTGAAATTCATATGTGATTACCTAATCTGGCTCTCTTGTTGGGAAATAATGAAGTAATTGAAAAAAAAGGCTTGATTTGATATGAGACAACTGCAGATGATTGAAGTGATTTTATTTTAGGTATATATAGATTTTTTTTTACACTCAATATCCCCTTTCCTCTCAGTTTCAATGATTTCCCCCCATCAGTGAGTTTAGTGCTTGATGGTTTTTCCATAAAAGAAAAATGAAGCATATTATTCCAACTTTCTTTGAATGGAGGCGTTTCACTGGTGTTGTTTGGTTTCTTGGAATTCTAGTTCTCTGCTATAGTAGCTTGTGTAGTAAAAATGGTGTGTGTATTTGTATGTGTATGATAGACACACCAATACACAAAGACAGAAAATCTAAACAGAAAGAGGAAGAGAGAGAGAGAGAGAAAGAGAGAGAAGGAGGGAGGGAGGGAAGGAAGGAAGGAGAAAGGAAGGGAAGGAGGAAGGGAGCATGAGAAACAACAGAAAGACAGAAGCATACAATTGTGTTGGAGTAAAGAAGGTGATTTCTATCTTTTATGTACGAGTGCTGGCTGCTGGCTCAGATTTAAATGATTTTGACCTTGTCTTGTCATAGTAAAGAAGTAGCATCATCATTTTCTTGCAATAGACAAACTGAAGGTGGCATGTATCTTTTCATTTTAAAAGACTCAATCTCTACAGAATTCAGTCTTGAACTCTGAAAATTTGTGTTTCTGCTCCTGTTTTCTAAAACATATCTGAATATATCTCTCAAAGTTCGTGTGCTGGAAACTTTATCCCTAATGCAAGTGTTGGGAGGTGAGACCTAATAGGACAGAGCCCTTGGTAAGGTCACAAGGGCTTTGTCTCATGAATGGATTAAGGTAATTGTCATGGGAGTGTGTTAGTTGTCTCAAGTAGGTTGGTTGTAAATGTGAGTTTGGCCCTCTCTTGCTCTTCTACCTTCTCCCATGGAATAATCAGCACAAAGGCCCTTAGCAGATGTCAGTGTCATGCTCTTGGACTTCCCGCTCTCTCGATTCTAGAGCCAAATAAATTTCTGTTCATGATAAATTACTCAGTCTGTGGTGTTATGTTACAGCAACACAAAACAGACTAAGATAATGGATTTTAATTCTCATGTTTTCTCATTCTTGGAGGTATCTAATGGTGTGTTATTAAACATTTAATGATTGGCT
Source organism: Carlito syrichta (assembly GCF_000164805.1). NCBI lineage: Eukaryota > Metazoa > Chordata > Mammalia > Primates > Tarsiidae > Carlito > Carlito syrichta. The sequence goes on along the minus strand of NW_007252774.1, from coordinate 178,620 downwards.
CTCAAGGAAAAAAAAAACACCAACATAAGCAAAATTAATTTATAGCCTTGCCAGTTTCCATGGTATAAATGCTCACACCATGGCTGATTTCAAGCTATCAACATGATGTGACTGCTGAGCTCTCATGAGTGGGTAGAATCTGGTGCCATCACACTGGGTATAGCCAAAAGAATGCTAAACAGGGTTAAGAAGACCCGAGACAGATTGTTATCTGTAACATGTGCATAAACATGTGCTCTGATTGCCTCATGGGGATATATAGTCACTTTCAAGTAGGAAAAATTGTAAAGAACTTTGAAAATATAAAAACTGAATCTAAATATCATCATTACTATTCTTGAAGAGCCAAAAATTGCTCAATACCCAAAAGTTTAAAAAAATGACTTGGACTGCATTAGTTACTGCTTTTAAAAATGTGTTTTGTATCTTCTGGTCATAAAAGATTCAAACTATGTGAAAAGAGCCAACAGCCCATTTGGCTTTAAAGTTCAGAACAATGAACTCATCAGAGTTATTTTTACATGTACTGTAGCTTGGCCTAGAGCCACTAATCACAAGACAGTATGAGTGTGTTCTGGGCAGCATTCTGGCCTTAAACAGTTTCAAGGCAACACCTCCAAGACAGTAAGTTTTTCTTTGCAAACCTCCTCAAGGCCTTTGCATGGTTTATATAATTTTAACTAATTAATGTTTAACTTGGTTTTGCTAACAATATCATGCAAACAAAGAGAATCCCTCTTAATAGAGACATTCTCCCTAGAATTATCTTTTTAGAAGAGCACTGTCCAACAGAAATATAATGCGAGCCATACACATAATTTTGATGTTTAATAGCCACATTAAAATATGCATAAAAGAAGCAAGTGAAATTAATTTTGTAGTATCTTTCATTTAACCTAATATATCCGGAATCTTATCACTTCAACATATAATCAATGTAAAACATGTAAATCAAAGGTTTTACTTTTTTTTGTAATAAGTCTTCAAAATCAAGAGGCTGTTTTGCCCTTGATTTTTTCTTCCAACATATCTCAATTTGGGTTGGTACATATCAAGTACTCAGTAGCCACCTTGCCTACTAGCTACCTTTTTTTTTTTAGTTGGAGTCTCACTCTGTTGCCCAGGTTGGAGTGCAGTGTCACACTCACGGCCAGCCCAGCGTCGACCCATTGGGCTCAGGTGATCCTTCCACCTCAGCCTTCCAAGCAGCCAGAACTACAGGTACGCACTACCATGCTCAGCTAATTTTTGATTGACTGTAGAGATGAGGTCTCGCCAAGTTGCCTAGGCGGGTCTTGAACATGTGGGCTCAGGCAATCCGCTCACTTTGGCCTCCCAAAGTGCTGGGATTACAGGTTGAGCCACCGAGCCCAGCCAGCTACCATTTTTGATGACTTAGTACTATACCATCAACTGGCAGATAATTTCCTGGTACTAAGAAAACCCAATGTATATGAAAACTCTTATTCTGACTACTGTGGTTTCTCTTATGGAATTATATTATGCAGGGCAATCTCTCTCTCTCTCTCTCTCTCTCTCTCTCTCTCTCTCTCTCTCACACACACACACACACACACACACACACACACACACACACACACACACACACACATATGATACACACACTTTTCCTCTTCCGTTATTCATCAGTTGGATTGTCAGAGCAACTTGGATTGAGTTTGTCTATCATTTGTAGGAGGATCAAACATTCTAATTCACTCAAGACTGAGAGTTTTCTCAGTACGTGGGACTTCAGCACTAAAACAGAGAGAGCCTCAAACAGACTGACGTGAATTGGTCACCCTAAGTTTAGACAAAAAAAAAAAAAAAAAAAGGTTAAGCACTGCTGAGAATGCCTATACAATGTGTCCATTCTGAAAATAACTGCAGCTGTAAATCTAAAGCTTCAGGCCTCTCAGCATCTTTGGAAGCCACTTTCGATCTTCATGTTTTGTTAACTTGGGATACAGGGAATTGCCAGTAGAGACCAGATAGCAGAATATGCTCGACTTTAATTTTCTTTTCTCTTTTTATTATTTTTGTAGAGACAGGAACTTGCTATGCTTGACTTTTTTGTTCTTATTGTTGAAGGTCTTTCTGGCCTTCTGGCAACTGCCATGGCTTTCCCTGAACCAGGTAAAACTGTCTCTTTGCATACAATGACCTTCCAGGTTCTCTGTAGACAGAGATTTGGGTCTTATGTTTATATCTCATGGACATGGAAACTGAAAAAATCGTGTATGTTGTATCTATCACCCTAGGTGTTGATTTCTCTATTTACTTGGCTTGGCCTGAGACTCACTTTCTCTTACAAAGTCCATTTAGATGTGTCCCCCGATCTTTGTAGTCTCATATATTTATGACAACCAGCCCTTTCTGAAAAATACCTTATAGCCTTATATCCTCAATTTGCAATTGAGTTTTTACTTGATATAATTATTCAACAAATATTTGAGTAACAATCTCAAGACTACTTAAATTTTTCATGCCTCGGTTCCCTTCTTGGTCTCAGTTTCCATATTGGTAAATGAAGATAAATATAACCTACGTAGTGGGGTCATTGTGAGAATTCAATGTATATTTAAAATGTCTAGAACAATGTAAGTTGCTTTAAATAAGATAGGAAGATAGTAAGTGCTTAGTTCATGTTGGCCATTATTATTATTTTTGCACTTTTCATTACTTATGAGATTTTTATTTTTTCTTCAATTTTTAAAAATTGTATTTTAAAGATGTGAGGTACAATTTAGGGTTAGGTACATAAGTGATCATCGCACAGTTGAAGTTTGGGCCTCCCTTTTGTCCCCACTTTGCCTGACTTGGGATCAGGTATCCCTTATTGATGTTTTGTGGCCTCCTCCTCCCTTCCCTGGCAATGTCCCACTGCTGCCAATCCTTTTCTTTTAGTAGTATAATAAATGTTCAGGGTCCTAGATTTTTCTTTCTTGAGGTCAGGATGCACATCTGATACCTCAGTATCGCCCTTACTCAAAATGCTTGATATATTTCCTTAAGTAGAATAAATACTCACCAAATATCTATTGATTGACTGAGTCCAGCAATCTCACTTGTCCTAGCTCTTGTCCAGATTTGGTAGCGAGGCTCTGAGGCACCCTAAATATGGTCATCATGGTGCCTCCCTGTTCAGAATAGGGACTGACTGCTTCAGGTCCTGGTTTCCGGCGAGTCTGGTATCCTGCTGTGAGATATGACACCACCAAATGATGCCACCTCTGGACAGAACCTGAACACCACCTCAAATTGTTTTCCCGTGACGATCTTTGCAAAGCTGATATTTTTCTGGGTTTCCCAAACTTCAGCACAGCCAGAGAAGAAGGCTTTAATGTGGGATTTAAATTACGTGTCCTCACGATTGGTTGCCTTCCTATTGCCAGTCTCCCTCCACTTTTTTGTTTCTAGCAGAACCTTCCTTGCATGCTGGAGACAGAGAATGGAAGAGATTCATTATCCCAGCTTCCTCTGTGTCTAGATCATGTGACCCAATATTGGCCAATGAAACCCAATAGGGTATCTGCTGAGGGATTCTGAAATAAAGTTCCTCCCTCCCTTTTTGATGATATTTGCTTCTTGGAGCTGAGGCAGCCATTGCAAGAGTATGATAGAGAGCCAGGAGAACTACAAAGAAGATGGAATCAGATGGGATACCGAATGAATATGTGAGTTGCTGCTGCTTTGATGTCATTTAACTGCCAAATTATACAAGTTTGGAACCTCCTACCTCCAGACCTCTTATTAGGTGAGATTTATTAGTGAATCCCTGTTGTTTAAGTCATTTTTAGTTGAGTATTTAGTTTCTGCCCCAGAAAGTATTCTAGCTGACACAAATGAGTTCTTTGATGGCCCTAGACAAAAATTAATCCTTCATTAGGCATAATCCCATGTTCTCTTTTCAAGACCCCTGCTGCCAAGAGCCAACAGTAATCTGTCACTTTTAGAAATTTTCTAGCACTTCCCCACAGGCAGTGTGGTTTGGTGGTTATGAGCACAAACCTAAGAGTTTGAGCTTGGCAAATGTGGCCTTTGGCAAGTTTTACTTAAATTCTTGGTGTTTTGATTTTTTTCATCTGTGACCTGGAATAATAATAGTGAACATAACTTATAAGGTTTTGCATTGAATTAATCAATACACAAAAAATTCTTAAAATAGTGCCTGGCACATAGTATGTCCTGTAGGTTAAGAGCCATTTCACTTATTTACTATTCATTTTATATAGCCTTGTGCTATCACTGATTTATACTCATTTATATATATATATATATAGATAGATACTTCTTTTTCTTCTTCCACATCTCAATGGTTGTATTTTTTATCCGTGAAGACAAACTCCATTTTCTAAAAGAGCACTTTGCTAAGAGTCATAGAATATAGGTTCTTTACTTATTAGCGGTGCCATGAGCACGTCATGTGTTTTCTTAGCACCAGGGTTTCTTCATTTGAAAAGGAAAGCTACTGTCTTTGTTTCAGTTATCCCATAAAAAGAACCCGAGAAACCACCAGTTGTTTATTTGAGAAACGATTCAAGGAAACTTCAATAATGGAGTGAGGAAGTGAGTGTGGGAGGGAAGGAAAGTCAGGAAAGTCAATAAGGGTACATTATCAAGCTACTCCCACTATGGACAAAAGGATAACAGGACTTCCTCTCATGAGGAACACTCAGCATAGACCACTCCACATCACACCTCAGCAGCATCATCCCCCCAAGGGACTGGCTTACTACCTATTTAAATACTATCTCCCTTCAGGCATTGGTTGAGGGTTTCTGGGGTAGGTGGTAAAGCATCTTGGCACTTCTCTCTCTGTAGGTGGGCTGAGCATGCCCAGCTTCCAAAGGAAATTGTCAGTTAGCTAAAACTCAAGCACCACATACCACAAAGGAAAGGTCTATGGGGGTGGCTCTCCAGGCTGAAGTGGTGATTGATTCAACTCAGTAAATATGTGTTTTATCTGGGGGGGGGGACACAGGACAGAGGAAGTGGTAGAAGCTATTCTGTGCATAGAACTTTGCTAGCTAAGCAACAGGACACAAAAAATGAGTAAGAAATGGTCCCAGAATTTAAGGACATTGCATGCAGGGGCAGAGACAGATTTGTTAACAAATATTATGTTAACGATATTTGCCATGTGAGAAGAGCAAGACTTGAAGTTTGTATCTTTTTACCTAACAGATTGGTAAATGTGAGGCTGTGGGGAAAGAGATGTTCTCATGTATGGCTGTGAAAATGAACAATTTGGCAATGTTTTTCAAAATTATAAATGTGTTTAACTCTTGACCCAGCAATCTACCTACAAGGAATTTACCCTATAGATCTGTCTGCACATGAACAAAATGATGACTGTACAAGGTTATTTGTTGCAGCAATATTGTAATAGCCAAAGACTGGAAACAACCCAAGTGTCCAACAATAGGGACTGGTTAAATACACTTTGACACGTCTGCTCAGTGGAGTAATATGCAGCTATGCAAAAGAATAAAGGCATTTTTCCTAGAATATATTGCTAAGTGGCTTTTTTAAAAGCAAAATGAAAAGGCAGAGTTTGTCTGGTGAGCTTGAGGATTTCAAAGCTGATCAAGAAAAAGACTTGACCACAAAATGGCAGTAAGTAGCACAAATTAGCTTTATTTGGGTGGCACTTGGACAGGTTGCATGAGAGAAGTCCCTCATAGCAGGAGACCTGGAGAGAGCAACATGGGGCCATTACCCAGAAAGGAGAGAGAGCAGGAACACGCCAGGGGAGAGGGAAATTGAAAAGGTGGTTCATTCATCTAGATGATGTCATCTACGGAGTCCCTGGGTCAAAGACTCTAGATGGGCACCAGTGACTTGGGGTCTTTTGTATTCCCAGAGTTTATTTTATCTATAGCTAGCAGATGTTGGGTGCAGCTTTATCAGATGTGCAAAGTAAGTTAGCTCTACATAGCTAAAAATAGGCTTATTTGGGCTATATTTAAAGTAATCAGATGTGTACAAATTTGAGTTTGGTGCCCGAGGGCTTTGAGTGAATGGTCTTTGCCTGCTGTGAAGAAGTAAACAACACGGGGGCCAACTTTAGCCCATTTATATAATATCATGTCACAGGTTGACTCTTATATAAGAATAAGAAAGAAGTCAGAACATCCATTTGTATTTGTGCATATTTCCATAAGGAAGGACAAACATGAAACTAATAAAAGGAGTGAGGCCATGAAATGGAGCATAAGAAAAAGAAAACCACAGGTGCCAGTAAGACTTACCAATATATACTTTTTATACCATTTTGATTCATGAACTATGTGAATTCATGAACTATTGCTTACTTAAAAAGAGGGAAACTGCTAGGGGAGGGAGAAACATACCTCATCAACAAGGGTACCTGCATAATCAATGTTTGTATACCTAACCCTGAATTGTACCCCATATCTTTATAATAAAAAAAAATTCAACTAAAAAAAGTAAGTAAGCCGGGCTCAGTGGCTCAGCCTGTAATCCCGCGCCTTTGGGAGGCAGAGGTGAGTGGATTGCCTGAGCTGCGGGTTCGAGACCTGCCTGGGCAGCAAGACCTCATCTCTACAATAAATAAAAAAATCAGCCGGGCGTGGTAGTGCATGCCTGTAATTCTGGCTACTCAGAAGGCTGAGGAGGAAGGATCACCGGAGTCCAGCAGGTCAAGGCTGCGGTGGCCGGAAGCGGTCACTGCACTCCAGTCTGGGCGACAGAGTGAGACTCCAACTCAAAAAAAAAAAAAAAAGTAAGTAAAATTGGCCAGGCTCGGTGGCTCAGCCTGTAATTCCAGCACTTTGGGCGGCCAAGGTGAGTGGATTACCTGAGCCCGCAGGTTTGAGACCCACCCGGGCAACTTGGCAAGACCTCATCTCTACAATAAATAAAAAATTAGCCGGGCGTGGTAGCGTGCACCTGTAGTTCTGGCTACTTGGAAGGCTGAGGCGGAAGGCGGAGCCCAATGGGTTGAGGCTGTGGTGGCAGGGAGCATGCCACTGCACTCCAGTCTGGGCGACAGAGCAAGACTCCAGCTCAAAAAAAGAAAAAAGTAAGTAAAATTAAAGCAAACAAATAAGAAGTTTGTCCAAAGTTCACAAGTGTCATCGAGACAGGAGGTTACACAGTTGGAGGGATTCAAGGTTATGGTTTCAGTGAAATTCCATCATTCACATATTTGTTATTTACTGTCTGCTTAATTACAAAACTTTCATTCTGGCACATAATAGGCACATGATAATTTCTTTTTTAATTAAAGAGTGAGCAATGCAGAATTTGAGAAGCTAAGGTTTCAAGTTTGAATATAATTTCTGAGGGCATTTTATGAATCATAAGTTGCTATTCAAAGAATAACATTGTTTTTATATTTCTTTATATTCCCTACAGAGTTTAACAGAAGTATCCCGCACTTCATAGACCCTAAAATATTTATTGAATAAACAAATAATTTAACTGAAAAATAATTTCAAGATTCCTGCTGTGATGATATTTTTTTCACTTTGGAGGCTTAGTTTTTAATGTATTTCATTTTTAAAACACATCTTTTTTCAATTATTGGTTTACTCACCAAATGTGTTTTTAACACTTACATGTACATGACCAAATAGCCACCAAGTTCAATATCTTATCGCACATCTGAGTTTCAATCCTTTTATGGCCTATATAGTTATGTTGGGTACTCAGGTAGAAAAGCAAAACCTATAGAATATATTCTATCCTTATTAACAGTGCTTGCCCCAATGCAATTCTGAGGTTTCCTTACCAAGTACAAAAGAATATTCAATTCCGGCAGAAGATATTAGCAGTACATACATCTAACAAAAGTTTTGTAACCAGAATACATAAAGAATTTCTCCAAATCAATAAAAGAGGGCCCTAAAAAAACCAAAGTAAAAATGAACAAAAGTTGCAAATAGGCGCTGTACAAAATAGGATATCCAAATGGCCAATAAGCATGCGAAAAGGTGTTCAACATAGGAAAATGAAAACTTAAACCACACTGAGACACAACTACACACATGACAATGGATAAAATTTAAAAATCTGACAATATCAAGAGCTGACGAGAATGTGGAAAACTGGAATTCATACACTGCGGTTTGGCAGTTTCTAATAAAATTACTTCTTGACCCATATATTTTAAATGAAAATATGTCCACAAAAAGATTTACGTATGAATACTACAAAGACCCTCTCCCAATGTCAGTTCCTTCTTTGGGTTCTCTTTGGACACTTCTTTCATACCGCTATTACACTTACTCGCTTGCTAGTCAATTTTCCAGATGAATTATGAATTTTTATAAAGCACATATATTTGATACTGAAAGTACCAGGCATTCCTTTTAAAACATTCCCAGAGCTTAGTTCGTGACCTGCAGCATAGTAGACACTTAATAAAGGTTGCATTAATGAATTGCCCCCATTTCATACCAGTCACTAGGGAAAAGAGCCAGTGTTGTGTTTTTACACTCTGGTAGCATTGCATGTAGTGACTCCTTAGGCTAATCTGTACAGGGAGGGAGCATTTTTTATCAAACTGTACACAGTTTGACAATTAAATTTATGCACTCATCCTAGAAAAAGTGCTGCATACCTCATTACTGAATATCACTGTGATCACCTTTGAAGTATTCCTCTTGGGAAGTTATGCACCAACGCCAGCACCTAGTCCACTCATCAAAGCAATTTTGGAACTTTTTTCCTGGAATGACCATCAGAGCTGTCATTGAGAGAATGTAAGAGTTTGAATTAGAGCAATGAACAAGCATTAAATTTCTAGTTAAACTTGGCAAGAATAGAAGTGAAATCAGGAGCAAGTTAGTCCAAGTTTATTGGGATAATGCCATGAAGAAAATGGCATTGTACAAATGGACTAAACATTTTTCTGAATGGAGAGAAAGTGAAGAGAAGTCAGGATGGCCAGTAACAAGCAAAAGTGACAAGCACATTGCAAAAATTCATCAAATTTTGTGTCAAAATCATCTGCTGACTGTGAGAAGCATAACAAACCAAATAGACACCATTAGAGAAACAGTTATGAAAATCTTAAGTGAACATCTTGGCATGAGAAAAGTGTGTGCAAAAATGGTCCTGAAGGAGCTCTTGCATCATGACAATGCACCAACTCACACAGCACTGTGTTAGGGAATTTTTAACAAATACATTAAACAAATAACTGTATTGGAACACCACCCTACTCACCTGATCTGGCTCCCAATGACTTTTTTCTTTACCCAAAGATAAAGGAAATATTGAAAGGAAGACATTTTGACGACATTCAGGACATCAAGGGTAATATGATGACAGTTCTCATGACCATTCCAGAAAGAGTTCCAAAATGGCTTTGAGGGAAGGACTAGGCACTGGTACTGCTACATAGCTTCCCAAGAGGAGTACTTTAAAGGTGGCTGTAGTGATATTCAGTAATGAGGTATGTAGCATTTTTTCCTAGAAGGAGTTCATGAACTTAATTGTCAGATCTCATATAAAACTAAATAACCTTGTGCATGATTCAGAAATCAGAACTTGAAAGTGATTAGCAACATCTGATTCGATACAGAGTAGCCTAAGTGTAAACCAGTCATGGTGAGTTATGTCCTATCATATGTGGTATGTAAAATGAAGCAGAATTGATAGTTCCTGCGGGCAATTGTTCTTAGGCTGCCAAAAATTCAATGGAAACCACTGAATGGCTAGACTTGTGGTGCCTGAATAGCAATTGCAAGCAAATTAATTAGTGATCATACAGTATTCTTATTCTCAAGGGTCTATTTGCTGGCATGATGAGTGGGTGGGAGGGATGGCAAAAGAGAAAAACAAAGTGGAAGAAAAAGTTGTGGAACGCAGCAAGAATATCTTTCCCAGAAGGTCTCTGGGTCCCCTCTCCTAATTATTTTTGTTCCAACCTCCTCCCTAAATACAGAATTTCTGAAATAATGCTGGAGTTCAGCCAGTGCAGTTTAGTCTAACTTGAATTGAGAATAACTCTTTGTTCTTAAAAGACTCTGCAAGAACAAGGAAACATTTGGGAAGTAATGATTCTGCGATGCCTCCTAGAAATAGATGATTATACTGAAAGGATATTTCCATTTCTAATTCCAAGGGTACTTTAATAATGAAAGGGATTTAAGTAGCTAACCTTGGAACATTTAAAATCCTAGTAAAATGTCTATGACATGTTCATATTTTAACTATAATTTTTAACCAAGGTCAATTTTTCTTTCTCCACAATAAATAGCATTGGACTGTCATATCACACTTCATTTATTTCACATACATGTGAAATAAAATTAAACCCAGAATGATTTTCTACTATTTATAGCTTGGATATACTATTTTTACATTTAATACTGGATGTGGAAAAAAACCTTAATGCCAATTTCTTTAAAAAATATAACACAATCTTGCTGCAATATTCACCAATACTGGTTTAGTGGAACTTTGGATTGGCATTCTGAATATTTCACTGTGTTTCAAATTTTTTAAGTACAGACACAAACCTTTCCCCTTTGAGTGTTCTCAAGTGATAGCTGTGAATTAATTAGTTTGAGTCATTTTTATAAACACAAATGTTCTTCTCTAATTTGTAAGCCAAAGAAAAGTTACTTTTATTTTTGCAAGTTTCTATCGACCATATGACTTTATGTAGTTTTAGAAATTTGGGACCCTAAATCTGTTTCTCAATTTCTTGTTCCAGGGTATGTGACAGAGTTCCCACCTGGTGGTTTTCAAAGATGCTGGGAAGAATAGCAGAGCCATAGAGGTCTTAGAAAAAGACCTGACTCTGTTTTTGTCATCACCTTTCCTGGAAACTGTCAGAATCCACTTCAGGGGTGAGTGAGTGGTTAGGCCATATCGCCTCTGAACCTTTGGCAGGGGGCTAGTACATTTTGCCTCTGTTTTGAAGTCCTCTGTGAGGTGTGTGGTGTCTGGTTCATGCTCCTTGGTTTGCTTGCCTGAAAACAGCCACACCATCACAAAATATCACTTTTAATGCAATTACAGAATTCAAGTTACAAGCACAACTGCCATGCATAGCTGTGGGAACAAATATACTGATTTGAGGTAAGCATACAGTCCAACTGGTAAGAGAAGAATGCTCAAGGGTGGCAGAGTAACCTATTGGCTGTGAGGGTTCAATGTGCCCTGCCAGTGTGTGTAAGAGGAAATGGAGTTGGTTTGGCAAAGTGTCTTACCAGAGCTTCTGATGTACTTAAGGCAGGGCTGGCTTTGGGGACAATTATTTCAAATATTTGCTCAGTTGACTTTTAGGGGGAGTTTTATTGAGGTATAACTGAGAAATATGAATTGTATACATGTAAGATATACAACTTGATGTTTTGATATATGTATATGTTGTGAAATGATCACCATAATCAAGCAAATTCACATATCCATCACCTCACATATCCATCACCTCACCTTACCATTTTCTTTTTTCCTTCTCTTTCTCTCTTTCTTTTTCTTGTGTGCTGAGTACACTTGAAATCTATCCCCATAGCAAATTTCAGGTATATAGTACAGTATTGTTAACGGTAGTCACTATGCTGTACATTAGACCTCCAGAACATACCCATCTTGCACAACTGAAACTTTATCCTGTGTGACTGACACCTCCCCATGCTGCCCCTAGCCTTCCCACCATTCAATTCTCTGCTTCTATGAGTTTGGTTGTTTCAGATACTACGAGAAATGCACACCGTTGGTTTTGATGCCCTGATCTCATGACATTCTTTGCCCACTGGCAGACTCACAGTCCTTGAGTTCCCCTAGCTTCTAAGGGTCTTCCACCAAATTGCTATACCCAGGACAGGACATTGCCCCAATGTTTCTAGACCCAATTCCAGAGGGTGAGATTTTAGGACCTGAGGGTACAAGATAACATAATAATAATACTTTGGTAAGTGAAGAAGAATGAGTTTCTGGAATGAATTTCCTGGAAACGTACTTGTTTTTCCTTGATCATCTGTGATTATTCACTAAATAAAGAGCTAAGTTCTTACACAAGAAAGAGTAACAGCAAGAGAAAACAAAACCACCCTTGCCCTTTGAAAGCTTTCATTCTAAGCAAATTTGAAGTGCACATGTGATATTTAATTAACCTTCAGGAATAAAAACAAATCCAAAACACAAATTAGGAAACAGGCCAGAGGGAAAGTGGCTTCCAAATGCCCTTTTCTACCAACCAGCCCATGAGGTTTGTAGGATTATTGTATTTTCTTCTTAGGCTATCCTGTTATACCTTGCAAGGTAAAAGAGAACCAAAATGTCCCAGGTTCTTCTTCAAAAGATTAGTCTTTGAAGGTTGAGTCTCAAGAACCTTGCCAGTAGTAAATAATCATATACTCGTTGGTGTGTATTGTTATTGTGTGTGCTTCTTTCTTTTAATCTTGCCTCCTCAGCTAAAATGTTACTTTTGAATCATGGTATCTTCTCTATTTAGAGTCCATACACCTCAGATCTGCGTCCCTACTGAGTTTGTATTCAATTTAATTTACATATATTATGTAATAGTATGGCAAACTGGGCAGTATGGTCATTACAGGTAAATCCTTCACTTGTGGTTTTGATTTCCACATTCCTAGAAATACGGCACATAGCCGGGCTCGGTGGCTCAGCCTGTAATCCCACGCCTTTGGGAGGCTGAGGTGAGTGGATTGCCTGAGCCTGTGGGTTCGAGACCCGCCTGGGCAGCAAGACCTCATCTCTACAATAAACCAAAAAGAAAATCGGCCGGGCGTGGTAGCACATGCCTGTAATTCCGGCTACTTGGAAGGCTGAGACAGAAGGATCGCCGGAGTCCAGCAGGTCGAGGCTGCGGTGGCCGGGAGTGGCCACTGCACTCCAGTCTGGGCGACAGAGTGAGACTCCTACTCAAAAAAAAAAAAAGAAATACAGCACATTTACTCCCAGGGTTGTTAAGTTTTCAGACGTTGTGTGAAGGCCCTCAAGCATAATAGAAAGTTCTCCAACTGGTAAACTTTGTCCTAAGTGATTCCTGACCCCAGCACCTGCCAAACAGGCCCAGACCTTCCTTTCCATATTTTAAGCCCTTCTAACAATGATTGTGTTGTCTCTCATAGAATTCTGTGTTCTTCTCACATTCTGCTATTAGGAACACTGTACTGACTTTTAAAAGGCTGATTAGAAGGAAACAGGAAATTGGGCCATGGAAGACGATTCCTAATCATGTTCCAAAAATAACAGATTGTTGAGGCTGTGTTTGAAGTCTGGCCTTCTTGAAATGCACACACTGTCCTTGTCTGATTATTGTCTGTTGTGATGAGTAAGGTGCCTGATTCACAAGAACATACAGGGTTGAGGAGGAGATCCATTGCCACCATTTTTAGTTAGAGGTCATAACAGCATACCCCAGGGTTTCATTTTTGAGCCTATCTCAGTGGAACTGATCTTGCAAATTGCCTTCTCCTGCAGTCTTGTCATTATCCCATTTTCAATTCACTGCGTTTGCTGGCAGATAGCATCTCTTGGGAACAGGGATGGGGGCAGGGAATGGATGGGGGAATAGGAGAGCTGGGGGATCCTCTTCTCTCAAGAGCACCTTCGGTCTTCATCACCAGGCTTTTAAAGTGCACAATCATTTTTTCTTTTCTTTCCTTTGTTATACAAAAGCAGCAGGAAGAATCTTTTGCAAATGACTAGGTATTTATTTCTGCTCACTGCAAGTGGAAGGGGAGGGCTAAAAGGAGGACAGAGATTGCAACACAAGCAGTTAGTTTCCTGCTCAGGGACTGAGTTGGAAGCACTGTTACTTGGAGGTGATACTTAAAATGAGGAAGCAAAGGCCTTGCTTGGATTACTGTGACAGATAGTGTCAAGAACTTCTTTCCGGCCGGGCTCTGTGGTTCAGCCTGTAATCCCAGCACTTTGGGAGGCTGAGGCGAGTGGATTGCCTGAACCCGTGAGTTCGAGACTCACCCGGGCAACTTGGCAAGACTTTGTCTCTGCAATAAACCAAACATTAGCTGAGTGTGGTAGCGTGTGCCTGTAGTTCCAGCTACTTGAAAGAGTGAGGTGGATGGATCACCGGAGCCCAGCAGGTTGAGGCTGCCGTGGCCGGGAGCGTACCACTACACTCCAGTCTGGGCGACAGAGTGAGACTCCAGTTAAAAAAAAAAAAAAAAAAAGAACTTCTTTCCTGACAAGGTAGATTCTGGTGTGAACTTTCTTTCCTGGCAAGGTAGATTCTGGTGTGAACTAAAAGTGATTTGGATGGTTTTTGACTTACAGTCTATGGAAAAGTAAACAGACTAATCAAAAAACCCTGTCAGCTAGGCATGGTGACTCATGCCTGTAATCTCAGCGGTTGGGAAGGCTGAGGTGGGAAGATCACTTGAGCTTAGGACTTTGAGCCTGGGCAACAAAGTGAGACCTCATCTTTACAATCAATCAATCAATCAATAGTCAGACATGGTGGTTTATGCCTGTAGTCCCAGTTACTTGGGAAGCAGAGGCAGGAGGATTGATTCAACTCAGGAGAGCAAGACTGCAGTGAGCTATGATTGCACCACTGCACTCAAGCCTGGGCGACAGAGAGACACCTTGTCTAAAAAAAAAAATAACAAATGACCTATCTATCTATGGACCCCAGGAGTGACAAAAAGAGATGCACCACTCCTGGCCTTTGGAACCGTGTGCCTGGTTTAGGTCATAGACTTGCTCATGGGAGTGGGTAAACTCTGTCATTAGCCCCTGTGTGGAAGGAGTCACCTCCTCCAGGGTCCAGGACTCTTCCCACACAGAAGAATTCCACTTTCAGGCAGAGGCTAGATCGGCCTGGGTGACATCTTCATATTCATGTGATGAGGGATAAAGGAACAAGAAAACTCTTGTCTCCTAATGTCCAGAAATTTTCATCACATTGCAACAAAAGGAAGGTGCCACTGGGACAAATGAGGAGGTATTCCTGGCTTGGGCAATCCCTAAAACAGTAATGTAAGGGCTGAAAAGCTCACATGGAATAGAAAGTTATTGTCAAGGTAAGTGACCACACGGGCCCTTGAGATCATGGTATACATATTGGACTCTGTAATGCAGTTTCTGTACAAGTTGATTCAGTACCACCCTTTCACCCAGTGGATGTGGCTGTCACAAAGAGAAAGCCAATGGGAGCAGAGACAGTTGATTTATATAACGATTTTCATGACCTATTGAATATTCCATTCTCTAGGGAAAAAAAATTACCTGCTTATGAGCAAGTCTGTGGAGCAGAGCTCTGCTTCCTTTCTACATAGCACAAACATCTATTTTTAACTTTCGCCTCTTGCTTTCTCAACCTGTAGTTCAAATATACCACAGAAACTTGGGCTGTCTAAAGCAGCCAGGAATAAAATGTTTAATTAAAGAAAAAAAGCAAGCTTAAAAAAGAAATTATAAATTATTTTCTTTAAAAAGTATATGCGCAGCACCAATTATTCTTAGATTCCTCAATAGCAATTTTACCTGATACTCATTTTTTATAAAACAGGTTATCATCCTCAGTATTGTCTCAGCTTTCTGGAACAGATTCATGAAACAAAAACCAAACATTCTAATGAAACATGGCCATAAACACAGGTATTATAAAAATCCCCAAATCACTCAAAAGTATATAGCATAAGTGGTAGGCAGAAATTTCTAGATGGATGAGATTTGGGCTTGTTTTTGTCGCTGAAAGGAAACAATCGTCTGACATCTTTGGAGTCTGAACATGGCTCTGAGCAATTAAATTATTTTTGACAACTGCTTGAAGCAACTTCATATGCTTGGGGAGAAATCCTCTGAATTATTGAATTGTTCATTTTCCTACACACAGAATTTCTCATGTGAACCAGTTTACCATGGGGATGCTGCATAAATAATGGCAAATTAATTACAAAGCAGAGGCAGTTTTTAAAAAGGAATATTTCAGAAACCTGGGGTCTGGAGTTTTGGATTAATCGAGTCTAATAACTTATTTCTCATCTCTGCTCTATGCCGACATTCCAGATTACTGGAAGTGATCCACACACAAAGGAATTTGATAAATGCTAGCTTGGCACCCACTATAATGTATGTTTTGGATAAGAGAGGAGAAAATTGAGAGACAATGGCAAATGTACGGAGTCGGCAGTTCTGACTGGGAAGGGGAAGCAATCTTTCATTCAGCTTGTCTGCTGTTCAAACCAAACTGATTCATTTCACACGAATGGAGTTGCATAAGGCCTCTTTATCCCTGTGGGCCAGGAGTGGGGGGACTGGGCTGACAGTGGCCACTGTTGTGGGTTTGGGGTTTTTACTTGACTCCTGCAGAAGGCCCTGCTCTGGTATCCCAGTAGCCAGATGCAGAGCATGATGTCATTTGGAGCTCTGCCTGTTTGGTGGTACCGTCTCTGATGGCCAAGAGGGTTCTGCCTGCCCACAGAGAGCTCCTATCATATATATGACTCACCATGAGGGCAGCCAAGGCAGGTCTTAGGCATCACTGAAAAAGGAGTGAATTGCATTGACTCTCACTCCAGACCTTCTCTCTAATTTTTTTCCCCAGTGGTACTCCCTTGCCTGAGGCCATCAGCACTTTTTCCTAGCAGAGTCTAGTAATCTCTTAGAGTCCATTCTCATTATGGTTAAGGCAGGGTTTCATAACTTTGGCACTACTGATATTTTGGGCAGAATCATTCTTTCTTGTGAGGAACTTGTCTATGAACTGTTGAATGCAGCATCTCTGGCCTCTGTTCACTAGATACCAGTAGCAACTAATAATTTTTTAATATATGTGTGCCCTATGCAATATTTGGGACATATATATACTAAAAACATTTGCTATTTATTTGAAGGTCTCATTAAACTGGGTATCTGTGTTTTATCTGGAAACCCTTCTTGGGGAACAAAAATTGCCTGGCTTGAGAACCACTAGGCTTATGTACTTCCACTTTGAGAGATCAAAGGAATCAATTTCTAATTGTAAAACTTCACTTCAGCAAGATGAAGGATGAAGATATAAAATGACCAATAAACACATGAAAATATTTTCAGCATCATTAGTCATTAGGAAAATGCAACTCAAAGTCACAGTGGGATAACACACCATACCCACTCAGATGGCTATAATCAACTAGATAGACAATGTAATCAACTAGATAGACAATATAATCAACTAGATAGACAATATAATCAACTAGATAGACAATAACAAGTGTTGGCTCAGAGAGGGACCTGTTTGTCTTCAAACAAATTTTACTTTTAACTGTGCAACACACACATTTCTGGGATAATGAAGTGATGAGAGTTTACCTTCTTAAAATGGAGGAAAACATATCATGAGAACAAACACAAACTAGTACCTTCAGAAAATCTCCCCTACAAATCCAGCAGGTTCCCCTCACTCTCTCTGTTTTAGGTTTCTTTGCCTCCACTCATCTTCCACATCAATAAACAGTGGTTTTCTGTTTAGGGTCAAACAAAAATCTGATTGTACAACCCTACTCCTTGAAGATATTGATGGCTGCCCATGGACGATTGGTAGAGTCCAAATGTCTTTCCATGGTAGTCAAAGTGTTCTGAAGCTAATTCCAGGTCATGCTTCCAGTCTGCTTGTTTGTAAATAACAGCTTTATTGGGATATAATTTACATACCGTACAATTCATCCACCTAAGGTGTACAAGTCAATGTACTTTCGTGTATTTACAGAACTATGCAATCATCATTATGATCAATTGTAGGTCACTTTCATTGACTCCAAAAGAAACCTAGTACCTATTAGTAGTCACTTTCCTTTTTCTTCCCCACCAACTCCTTCCCGTATCACATGGCAACCAATATATTACCTTTTATGTTTGGCTTTTTTTTTACTTGCCACAGTGTTTTCAAAGTGCATGCTTGTTGTAGCATATACCAGTACTTTATTCCTTTTTATGGTTAAATAATATTCCATTGTATGGATAGACCACATTTTGTTTAGCTTTTCACAGTTGATAAACATTTGGGCTATTATGAATAATATTGCTATGAGTATTTGCATATAAGTTTTTGTGTAAACATATGCTTTCAATTTTCTTGGATATGTACCTAGGAATGGAATTGCTGGGTCATATAGTAATTCTATGTTTAACTTTTTGAGGAACTGCCAAATGTATTTTCACAGCAGCTGCAATACTTTACATTCCCACCAGCAGTGTATGAAGGTTCCAACTTCTCCACATCTTTGTCCACATGTGTTATTGTTTGTCAGTTTTATTTTAACCATCCTGCTTGGGTGAAGTGATATCTCACTGAGGTTTCGATGTACATTTCTCTGATGATTAAGGACACTGATGTCCTCATTTTGTAGATACAGAAATTGAGACTTGGAGATGGGATTTGCTCAAACAAATACAAATAAAATTCAAAACTAAATGTTTTACTCAACTTTGGAGATCTTGCTGCTGTACTGTAGTTTCTCGTAAGATGGTCAGCATATAACATGCTCAATGAATATACTGTAGCCCCAATATTTGTTTATTGTCTCACTAGAATGTAAACTCCATTCTTTGATGTTAGGATAATTAAAAAGAGGATACCCAAGGTTCAGATTCACCACTTTGTGGTTTAGAGAAAGAAGAACATTAATTTCTGAGAGTCATGCTCATTAATCTTCTTATTTCCTGGAAAGACAGAAAGTATGAGAAACAACAGGATAGGTAGAAAGAGTTCAGCCTTCCAAGGACCGATGTGACTTGGCTACTTTTTAGCTGTGTAGCCTTGGAAGAATCTCCTGATCTCTGGACTTTTCTTCCTTTTCCTTCTTTGCTTTCCTTTCTTGTTCCTCCCTTTCCTTCTTCTTTTTGAGCAATTAAAAATATAGAGAGAACAATGTATGAGCACCTTCTGCAGTGCTTTTTTCTTTTTTGAGTTGGAGTCTCACTGCGTCGCCCAGGCTGCAGTGCAGTGGCACGCTCACAGCCACCACAGCCTTGACTTGCTGGGCTCAGGCGCTCCTTCTGCCTCAGCCTTCCAAGTAGTCAAAACTACAGGCAAGCACTACCATGCCCAGCAAATTTTTTGATTTAGTGTAGAGATGAGGTCTCGCCAATTTGCCCAGGCTGGTCTTGAACCCGCGGGCTCAGGCATTCCTCTCACCTCAGCCTCCCAAAGTGCTGGGATTACAGGCTTGAGCCACCGTGCCCGACCAGTATTTGTTTTATTTGGTTTTTTTTACACAGAGTAATTGATAGATAATAAATGTAAAACACCCTTCCCAGAGCCTGACTTCAAAGAAAAGCAGATAGGAGTCAGGAAGTGTGGTTCATTCATGGCTGGGAGTTCTCCATGACTGTGATGGATGAATGGGCTCAATCTTTCTTGAAATATAATCCTAAACTATTGAGATCTAACTTATATCATTTTTCATATATTTTAAATTAAGATGGATTGGAATAGATTTTAAGACTTTTTGAGAGTTTTACTGTACCTTTGCTCAGTTCAGGAATTCTTCTAGGAAGTCTGAAGGTATGTTGGAGGCACTGCAGTAAACAATATATAATGTTTATATTGTTAAAAATCAGACCTGTGTCAGCCATACATCTGAAACATTTTACCCATTTATTTACTTTAATCTTAAGCATATGTCCTTAAAAGTGTTTCTCACAGTTCTTTTCTTGTTGTTGTTTTTTGGGGTTTTTTTTTTTTGTTGTTGTTGTTGTTTTTTGAGTTGGATAAAGGAAGGAGACTTGCATCTGACCTAACCCTGTTTTTCCTGGGCAAGAAACACCATCACAGTCATTCCCAACACACATTTGTTGACCATTTTCTCTGTTCAGTGGATTTTTTTTTTTTTTGAGTTGGAGTCTCACTCTGTTGCCCAGGCTGTAGTACAGTGGCACACTCATGGCCACCCTAGTGTCAGGTGATCCTTCCATCTCAGCCTTCCAAGTAGCTGGAACTACAGGCACATCCTACCACGCCCGGCTAATTTTTTATTTATTGTAGTAACAAGGACTCGCCAAGTTGCCCGGGTGGGTCTCGAACCCGTGGGCTCAGGCAATCCACTCACATTGGCTTCCCAAAGTGCTGGGATTACAGGCTGAGCCACCGAGCCCGGCCCCTACAGTTCTTGACAATTGTAGGATTATTATCTTGTCTTGGATGGCGTTAGCTGAAGTAAAAATGCACATTATCCAAACTTTTACTTTACAGCCAGCATATTAAAATGCTGACTCTAAGGCTAAAGTGAATTTAGGTGATTTTAAAAGGATTCATCCACTTTCTTTTTCTTTTTTCTTTTTTTTTTTTTTTTGAGTTGGAGTCTCACTCTGTCACACAGACTGGAGTGCAATGGCCGCTCCCGGCCACCGCAGCCTCGACCTGCTGGGCTCCGGCGATCCTTCCGCCTCAGCCTTCCAAGTAGCTGGAACTACAGGCACGCGCTACCACGCCCGGCTAATTTTTGATTTGTTGTAGAGATGAGGTCTCGCCAAGTTGCCCAGGTGGGTCTCGAACCCGCGGGCTCAGACAATCCACTCACCTCGGCCTCCCAAAGTGCTGGGATTAAAGGCTGAGCCACCGAGCCCGGCCAGCCGGGCTCATCCACTTTCTAATTGTAACATACTATCAATGAGGCTTGTTTAAAAATGCAAATGTAAAGTCATTTGTAATCGAGATTTTATTTCTGTGTGATTTTCCCAACATAGCATAACAAATAACCGAAGAAGTTCTCACTAGAGTCTTTCATAACCTTCTCAGCCTAGACTGTAGGAGACCAAGGCTGTAGACTCATTTCAAATTGCAAAATTGTTCTAGTGATTCTGCCTTAAATAACTTCTATAGTTGAAAGCAAAAAGAAACAAAGAGGAGACAAGGAAAAGGGTTAGTAGGGAAACCAAGTGTGGACTTACATGATTCCAAAATTACTTATCTATTCAGTATGAAATAATTATGTATTTTTTAAGTGAGAAAGCAGGATTTATTGAGAGGACAGAAAAGCTCCCACAGTGGGAGGGGACCCGAGAGGGTTGCCCAAAATAATTACTTTATTAAAAGTAATCCTTCAAGGGTAATATTATTAAGTTACAATGCTCAAGGCGCTAGGTGCTCCTGGGCAAGTAGAAGGTAAAGAGGGAGACTAGGAAGTTTCCATCTATATAAATTCTAAAGACTTGCCAAACTAACTATTTCAAAATTAAGATGCGAATTATCTTGGACAACAGTTTACTCTTCTGTTTGAATATTCCCCAACCAGAAATTACATAAGGAGCAGCAATATTTACAGTGATCTCATCAGTGGTAAGCAGTTTAAATTTAGTTAGTAACTGGTCACGTCTACCACTGACAGGAGAAAGGCATTAAGAGATCATTTTGTCCTGCCTTGAGGCAGGTGAATGTCTGAATCATCCAGAACAGATGGCCTTTCTCTCCTAAAAGATCTCAGGGGAAAAACCACAGCTTAGCTAGATGCGCAAGAGATTTCAAACAGAAATTGAACTCAATTTTTACCCATCCTTCACTTTTGCCTGATTCCTCAAATGACCCTGATTTATCATTTTAACCACCCAACTAAGAGAGAGAAAACAGGAACATGGAGAGTCATAGTTCAAGCTTTCTTGTGTTAAAAATAAAATTCCATTTTATTGAGGGTAGTTTTGCACCAGGCTTTCCATTGTCAGCTTTTGTCATTGTGTTTCTTAGATGATACAATAATGATAATGTAGCTTATCGCCTGTATACGAATATCCAATGTATTTAATGAAGACAATAAGTATATTATTTCATAATACTTTAAAATACTAATATTTGATTTTTAGAGTGCTTTCCAGGATACACAGAACGTCTCCATATCTTATTCATTTAATGCTTGGCAATCTTCTAAGGTGTATCTGACAACCTCAGTTGCATAGATAAAGAAACTGAAGCCTCAGGAAAATTGCATGACTTAGTAAAAATAACCCAGCTAGAAAATATCAGTACTCTAATCCAGGGATTAGTAAGCTACGACCTTGGGCCAAATCCAGCCTGTCTCTTGTTTATGTATTGTTCTCAAGCTAAGCATAGTTTTAACATTATTAAGTGATTTTAAAAACAAAAAAAATATAGCCAGGTGTGGTGGCATGCACCTGTTGTTCCAGTTACTTGGAAGGCTGAGGTAGAAGGATTGTCTGAGCCTGTGGTGGCTGTGAGCGTACCACTGCACTCCAGCTTGGGTAACAGAGTGAGACTCCAACTCAAAAAACAAAAAACAAACAAACAAAAAAATCCCATGGCACATAAAAAAATATGAAATTTAGTTTCAGTGTCCATAAATAAAGTTTTATTGGAACATGTATGTCATTTGTTTATATATTTCTATGGTTACCTTCATGCTATAATGTCAGAGTTGAGTATTTTTTGACAGAGACCATATGGCCCACAAATCCTAAAATATTAACTATTTTGCCTTCTACAGAAAAAGTTTACCAACTCCTTCTAGAATAATTCAACCTTAAAATGTATCCTTGGATGCCCTTTACTAGATGGGAATATGGAAAATAGGAATAAAAAGAAAAGATGGTTCATTGGAAAATGGCATTGGCCTTGCCAGTTAGGCAAAAATGCAATCAAACCCATGAGACGATTTCACTAGTACAGTTGTGATCTTTTGCAAACAAGAGAGCATAAGCTAAACAATTATTTTCACTCTGTGTTCCCAACTATTATAGAAACATTTTGATTATTTAGTCTTAAAAAAAGAATACATCAATACAAAATCATCAATATTTCAGGAAGCATTATGGAATTTTTAATAAGCAAATCTATTGCAACTGTTGAGACTTCTTAGAGATTGTTATTTTTGTGGGGGAAATTAAGTATGCATACTTTAGTAATTTCGTTTTGCAACTTTACCCCAAGCTTTACCTATGCCCTGCCTTTTGAAGAATTCAACTGGCTGCTTCTAAACTGCCCACAGGCCTTTCATTTTGTTCTTAAAAATACTTTATTCAGCCAGGTGCGGTGGCTCAAGCCTTAATCCCAGCACTTTGGGAGGCCGAGGTGAGAGAAATGCCTGAGCTCAGGGGTTTGAGACCAGCCTGGGCAACTTGGTGAGACCTCATCTCTACAATAAATCAAGAAAAATAGCTGAGCGTGGTGGTGCATGCCTGTAGTTCCAGCTACTTGGAAGGCTGAGGCAGAAGGATCCCCTGAGTCTAGCAGGTCGACATTATGGTGGCCGTAAGCGCTCCACCGCACTCCAGCCTGGGCAACAGAGTGAGACTCTGACTCAAAAAAAAGAGAAAAAAAACTGTATTCTCCCCGTTGCCATACCAATGACATACATAGCTTATTTAGAAAATGTGATGTGAGCCAGGCTCAGTGGCTCAACCTGTAATCCCAGCACTTTGGGAGGCTAAGGTGAGTGGATTGCCTGAGTCCGCGGGTTCGAGACCCACCTGGGCAACTTGGCGAGACCTCATCTCTACAATAAATCAAAAAATCAGCAGGGCGTGGTAGCACGCGCCTGTAGTTCCAGCTACTTGGAAGGCTGAGGTGGAAGAATCCCTGGAGCAGTCTGGGCAACAAGGTAAGACTCCAACTCAAAAAAAAAAGAAAGAAAGAAAATGTGATGTGAAGACAGGCCTAGTGGTCCAGACCTGTAATCCCAGCACTTTGGGAGGCAGAGTCGAGAGGAATTCCTGAGCTCAGGGGTTCGAGATCAGCCTGAGCAGCATGGTGAGACCTAATCTCTACAATAAATCAAGAAAAATTAACTGGGCTTGTGGCACATGCCTGTGGTTCCAGCTACTTGGAAGGCTGAGGCAAAAGGATCATCTGAATCCTGAGGCTGTGGTGGCCGTGAGCACGTGCTACTGCACTCCAGTCTAGGTGACAGAGTGAGACTGACTCAAAAAAAAAGAAAAAAGAAAATGTGATATAAAAACGATTGTGTAAAACTGAAGATAAATGCTAGTTTTTCATTACAACATAAGGGAATCCCATTCCCCCATCTCTGCAGCCCCAGTTTAATAGTCCTCCCCTTTATCAACATCTCAAAAGGAAAACGTTGGGGCCATTAGTACCATTCATCACTAGATTTGTCCTTATGATGACATCTTTTAGTTTTGCTTGATATAGAGTACCTGAACTGTTAAAGGGGTCAATTTACTAAAATGTAATCTACTTACAATGAAATATACAGATTTTAATGTTTACTTTCATAAGTTTCAAAAATGAACTCACACATGTGTCCTGTCTCATTAAGATATAGAACATTTCTAATCACTCCAGAAAATATCCCTCCTGCCACTTGGAGTTAGTAACACCCAACTGCCCAGAGCAACCACTTATCTGATTCTATCACCACAGATTAGCTTTGTCTGCTCTAGAACTTTACAAAAATGGAATCAAAGGATATATATTCTTTTGTGTTTATCTTGTTTTATTGAGCAGGATTTTGAATTTATCCATGTTGTTGCATATATCAATATTTTTTCTCTTTTTATTGATGAATTGTAATCCATTACTAGAGTGTACCACAGTTTATCAATGCTCTTGATGGACACAAGCTGTTTCTAGTTTCTGGCTATTATAAATAAAGCTGCTACAAATATTCTTCTACAAGACTTTTTGTTCACATATGTTCTCATTTATCGTGGATAAATATTACTGAGTCACAGGATAGGTATGTTAAACCTTTTAAGAAACTGACAGAGTTCTACAAAGTGGTTGTACCATTTTAAGCTTTTTCCAGTTTTTCTACATCCTTGCTGGTAATGCCTGACTCTTTAATTTTAGCCATCTTAGTTGGTATGTAGTGCCATCTCATTAACTTGCATTTTTCCTGATGATTAAGGCTGCTGAAAACCTTGTTAAAAACTGTGGTTATTAGTCATATCTTCTCTTATGAATGTCTGTTCAAGTTCCCCCAATGTTTATTAAGCTATTTAACTCATTATTGAATTATATGAATTCTTTCTATATTTTTAATATAAGTCCTTCTTTTAGTTTTATGTGTTGAAAATATTTCATCTTGTATGCCTTGTCTTTTTATTCTCTTAATGGTGTCCCTTGAAAAGCAGAAGTCTTTAATTTTGATGAAATTTAATTGATCAATTTTTCCTCTCATGGCTAAAGCTTTCTATGCCCTCT
This sequence comes from Carlito syrichta, assembly GCF_000164805.1. Lineage (NCBI taxonomy): Eukaryota > Metazoa > Chordata > Mammalia > Primates > Tarsiidae > Carlito > Carlito syrichta. The sequence continues at coordinate 153,551 of NW_007252774.1, read as the reverse complement.
CTAAAAGATCTTTATCACTGCAAGGTTACAGAGCTATTCTCCTACACTTATTTTAGAAGCTTTATAATTTTAGCATTTATATTTTGGTCTATGAGTCATCTTGAATTAACTTTTTGCATGTGATGTGAAGTAGGAGTCAAAGCTCTTATTTTTAAAAATGTGCACATGCAGTTGGTCTAGTGCCATTTGTTGAAGAGGTATTAGCATTTTTATTTCTATTATTTAGTTGAAAAAATGAAACTGAAAAAGCCAAGTATTTTGCCACAGTCACATGACTATTCATATGATTCTAAAATCCATACACTTTCTCCCATCACAGCCCTTTCTCTGTTACTTATCAATATTACAGAGCATCATCAATTTCTCTCATGTTGTCGCCTTCCTCCTGAGCAGATGAGAATAACATATTCTTCATGATTTTACTAGTTCTTTTGTCTCACATGTGGCATCCCCATACCTCATGATAAGTTCTCTAAACCTGGCCATGGTGATGTGCCAAAATTTATAGCATATTGAATGTAATACAAGGGAAGAAAGAAAAAAACCCACTGAAGACATAGTGTCTGTCAATCAATAAAATGAACATTTTTATGTGAGAGATTTGGTTGACAGGCATTAATTAGGCATTAAAACTTTGCAGCAGAGATCTCGTAAACTCAAATAACTGCCTAGAACAAAACACTCAAAGACTAAGGGGACAAATGAGGGAGGGTAAAATTTTGAGAACTTGTAAATCCTGAGAAAAGGTCTGCAGATGTTTAACCCCAGTTTGAGAAATCCTGCATTAAAAGTCAAACATGTCACATAAGCAGATCACTTGGTATCAATGCAATTATTAAGAGAGATGCAAAATGCACCTTGAAATTGAATAGCAGCATGTGATTGTAAGATGGTTGACCAGATAACCCAGAATATGCTATGTTATTATATATATAGTGAGTTGGAGTCTCACTCTGTCACTCAGGCTGGAGTGCAATGGCACACTCATGGCCACCGTAATCTTGACCTGTTGAACTCAGGTGATCCTTCTGCCTCAGCCTTCCAAGTAGCTGAAACTATAGGCACAAACCACCATGCCTAGCTAATTTTTAAATTTATTGTGGACATGAGGTCTCACCAAGTTGCCCAGGCTGGTCTCAAACTCTTGGATTCAGGCAATACTCTCGCCTCTGCCTCTGAAAGTGCTGGGATTACAGGCATGAGTCACTGTGCTCTGCTATGTTATTATATTTTTAAGATGAGTTTAGAAATGAACAAAATGTAATGATTCCCATAGAGAACTTTGGGACACCTGAGCATACGTTCCTGGACTTCATCTGAGGGAAATAGACTTAGGGAGAGAAGAAGACAGAGTAATGCAAACAAACCAGAAAAGCCCAAAACAAAAACAAAAAAACAAAGGACAGGAAGGTCCTGGGAGTGGTGGTGAATTAATGATCTGTTTGGATTATTTCTTTAAGACGAGTGTGTGGGGAAACACCTCTTATCAACAGGGTGCCTGAATGAAACATAATTGTATACCTAACCCTTAACTGTACCCCACAAAATCATAATAAAAAATATTGATTAAAAAAAAAAAGATGAGTGTGGTCAGTTGCCAATAAAAGAAGGTGACACCCAAAGGCACAAAGAGCTAAAGGAAAGAAGCAATATGGCTGCAATGGCATTTCTGTCGTGGGTCTGCCTGTAGCCATCTCCCCTTGACTCTCTCCCACATCTTATATGCCTCAGGAGACAGATTTTCCCTTTGATTCTAAAGAGTTGCTTCTTTCATGTCTCTGTCAAACCAGAAAGCTTTAATCTCACAAATCAGAGAATGGAGTAAACCCCTGCCTTGCACAGTGGACTTTTTTAGTGGCGACTTCTTTTTGAGTGTTTGCAGAGGCCTAGCCACTCCTGCAGCTTTGTCCACTACAGGTAGATGTGGGCCACAAATATGAGCCATGTAAGCCATCTAAAATTTTCTAGAATCCCCATTAAAAAGGCAAAAAGAAACAGGTGAAATTGATTTGACAATACATTTCATTTAATCCAATATATCCACACGTTATCATTTCAATATAATATATTATAATCAATATAACAATTATTAAGGAGATATTTGATATTATTTCCTTTCATATAAAGTGCTCAAAAAGCCAGTGTGAACTTTACACTAACAATGCATCTATCTCAATTCGGATTTGCTGTATTTTGAGGGTTCAGTGGCCAGATAAGGCCAGTGATCCTGTAATAACCAAGTTCCTCACATGGATGACAGTCTGCACCCTTCCTCTCTCACACAGTCTTTTATTTCTCTCTGACCAGAGAAAGGGAAAAGGTGAAAGGAAATATATATTTACTGGGCACCAGCTACTCCTTGTTGGTACCATGATAGGGGACTTCTCACGTTACTTCTTGGAAAATTATTATCTTTCTATCTAGACCAATAGAAAAATAATGATCCCAAAGTCCACATGGCTGCACCAGTGGTAAATCCCAACTAACACTGGATCCCAGAGACCAAGGTCTTAGAAGCCCAAGGGAGGTAGGGGCAGTGGAGGGAAGCCTGCTCTAGCCAAAAACTATGGCTTGGTTCCGGCAGTGTCTTGCTAGTCTCTCATGTCTGTATGAACTCACACAGACCAAGGGAAGACCAAAGGCCATACCCTTTGACAGTTCAATGTAACTATCCTGGACAAGATTGCTTGGCCATAAATTGCTTCCCACATAGCTCATTCATCCAGTCATACACCTGGCTATATATGGTTAAAATGTAAGACACTACATATTATACATAATATGAACTTTTCTTGGGGGTCATTATCTGTAGTTTCTTATGTTCTTGGCTATAAAGCCTACTTATTATTGTTGTGACCAGTGATTCACTTGTTTTTCATGCTAGTGATCTTCAACAAGCCTTTCACATTTTAGTTGTGCTCCATAATGGACGTCTCATTTTTCATGCAGTGATAACCACCCTAGTCAAGAATCCTAGGGCTCTGGTCAAAGTGCTCCAGGGATGGAGACATAGATATTCAGGTCTCATCTCAGGAAGGCAAAAGCCATTTTATTGTTTAAGAGCTTTCCATTTTCTCCTTGGTTTCCCTGGTTACGCTCAATATTTTGGGTTAATGGATGCTCCTGCTTATATGCTGACCTTTTCAATCAATATATTTAGTTCCAGGCATTCTTGAAGTCAGTTCTCTATGCCGACTCTTCACCCTTCACATTAGATTGGAACCTTACTTCCCTTATCAATATACCAACGTTAGACACCAACCTGCAAGGCATCTTTATGTAAAACGATCATTTTAACCTTGGGGGCTTGAAATTTCATGTCATTCCAAAATTTTCTAAAATATCAAATGTCTCTATTCTTATCAAGTTACAGGAAAATAATTTTTTAGGGAAAACATGGTCTGGGCTGTAGACTTATTCTTAGACAAGCAAGATTTTTCATTACAGTCAAGATTGATTGAACTGTCTATTTATCAAATAGAGTAGTGTAGGATAAAACCTTATAAATAAATGACTAGCATGGATTTTTTCCCTCACCACCACCCTTTATTTCAGTGTTTGAAATATTGAGTGATGTTTATCATGATGGAAGCATATTTTAGACTTCTAAATTTTAAAGCCTAAATTTTCTAAATGAGTTGTAAAATAGAGCAGTGTGGTTCACATTGACTTGAATGGGAATCGAATATTTTTGTTCTGGTGAAAAAGTGCATGGGTTTGCCAATAGATTGTGAATATAGATCTTAGTACCACTGCTTATAGCCTGGAAGGTCTTGGATGAGCTCCATACATTCAGGAACAATTCACTTAATCTCTTAAACTAAAATTTTCACATCTATAATATGTTAACTGATTCTTAGTACTACATAAAAAGCCTGAAGAGTTTATCTTATAGATATTAAAGAATTTTAATGGATTAGCCGAGTGTAGTAGTGGGAGCCTGTGGTTCCAGCTACTTGGAAGACTGAGGTGGAAGGATCACAGGTGGACGCTGGGATGGCTGTGAGTGTGCCACTACACTCTAGCCTGGGCAACAGTGTGAGAATCCAACTAAAAAAAAAATGTAAATGGGAAATGATGTTTAAAATATGAAGATCGATATTTATTAGAATACCAGTGGAAAGAATGGCGGTGAATGCAACACACTAGTTGTCATTTACACATTTCTAAATAGGGACAGATGTACTGATCCCTACTTAGTAATGCACATCACATTGCACAAGTTTACTAAGTTCTTGTGTCCAGTTTCCCAGGAAGTGCAACAAGATATAAGATGGGAAAGTAATAATCCTATGGAGATTTGCGATTTTTTAGAAACCAAGATTTGCATTAAAAGTGAGAAATCAAGTTTTAAAGATAAATAGCTCCAGGTGCAGTATTCCAGCACTTGGGGAGATCAAGGCAAGAGGATCGCTTGAGCCCGGGAGTTCAAGACCAGCCTGGACAACATAGCGAGACCTCGCCTCTACAAAAAATTAAAAAAAAGAAACAAAACTAGCTGAGCATGGTGGTTGCATGCCTGTAGTTCCAGCTACTCAGGTGGCTGAGGCAAAAAGATTGCCTGAGCCCAGGAGATCAAAGCTGCAGTGAGCCATGATCATGCCACTGTGCTCCAGTCTGGGTGACAAAATGAGACTTCAACTAAAAATAAATGAATAAATAAATTAAATTAAATTAAATCAAGATAAATAGCAATATACAGTGAGAAGAGCTAGTCTGGGCCCAGTCTTGGAGGAACTAGAGAACTGGGAGATTGAATGAAGACAGAGAGATATTTTCTCAAATTATTTGTAAGGAAAGAAAAGAGCAGATGTCCAGATAGTAGGACTAGGATTAAGCAGCAAAGCAAAACTGAGTCTCTAAACTCTATCTGACTAGGGACTGGATTTTTGCAGAAAGTGAGGTAATGCTGAATGTACACTCAGATATATATCATTTTAAGCTAAGTTTTGGGTAGGGTGCTATTAACAGCTAATATTCCTATAAGGTTTTTTTTTTACCTCTAGAACCATATGAAGAAGGCATTGTCTACTCATTTTATAAGTGAGGCCATGGACTTGAAGATGTCAATAGCTTTAAATGTGTCGCTGCAGCTGAGACTGCCCGCTGCTTACCCAATATTCATTCTTCCTGATTTTTTTAGGGTAGCAACCTAACTAAAAGAGTATATCTCCCTGCTAAATGTGGCCATATGACTGAGTTCTAGGCAATCTGAAAGCTATTGGGTAGCACTTCCAGAAAGTTTCCTTAAAAAGAAATAGAAGATGCCTCCTTTTGCCTTTCTTCTTTTAACTTCCTGTCCTCTGGAATGTGGATGTGATGACTGCAGCAGCCAGAGTCACCATATTGTGAAACTGAGGATGAAAGCCATGCATGTGTGATAATGGTAAAGCAGAGAAAAAGACTCTGATTGCACAGTGACTTTGATAAGGCACCATACCAGCCTGGACTGACTACCTCTGGAGCTTTTAATAAACCTTGGAGGCTATCTTAAATGCAACAGAGCTAATCATAACTGACACCATCTCATAGCTAGGACTTGTATAGCTGGGACTTTAAGACATTAGACTTTTGTTATTTCCGTACTGGACATGTACCTAGGCAAGTCATTTCAAGACAATGTTTAAGTGGAGGAATAATCAAGATGCAATACCACTCAACTACTTTCTTAAATACATTTTTAGGAGCATAAAAGTTACTGGTCCTATAAAAAGTCCTGTAGTAGAAAATTGTTTTATTTTTCAGTTCTTTGCTTAGAGTTTTCAAAACGTTCAAATGTTCTTTTCTCTGGTTAAACATTACAATAACTTTTCCTGCTTATCTGCCTATTAGTCTTGTTGGGATTTTGTCAGGTGGTTGCTGTGTCTGGATTGTGTGAAATGTAAGAACGTACTAGGCCAGCATGGTCTCCTCACCCAGCCGACTAACACATGACTCATGAGTTCCAGTAAAGGAGGAGCTGGCCTGGCCACCAAAACTTGACCCCTGAGTCATTTCCAACAACTGTGAGAGCCCGAGGCAGCTGCATGCATTTGCTCAAACATTCTTTGGAAGCCATATGCTAATCTTTTCTTTCCAGACATAGATATGAGATCATCTATGCCTGTAGTGCTTATGGTCTTTGAATCCTACTTCTGGAATGGAGTTGGGGATATCAAGTTTACAGGCTTGGGCCACTGCCAGATGACGGTTTGTTTCTTTCCATGGCTTTGTTTAATCCTTTATGACTTTGTGTATGTGTGTGTAGTATAGGACTTTAATTTACACACCCTTGGATAATACAAAGGTTCTTGGGCAGTTTACCTAAGTCATAAGGCAGAAATCAATGGTCACCTCTCCCCTTCACAATAGGACGTTTCTGACTCAACATGAATGCAGGAGGTTAATAAGAACAGTGTCAATAATCTTGCATGATGCACTGCTTTTTCATTTTATTAGGCTGTTTGCTCCTTCTATCATGTCCTTACAAAACCATCCTTGAACTGTATCATTAATCCTTTAACTGATTTCAACACAGTTTCAGGAATATTCAGTGGGTATTTCAAATCTACCTTTCTGCAAGAGTGTCTCTTCCTATATACATATTCATAAACATAACTAATTATATTTTTCACATCAATCTATACTAATAGTACATTTGTAGCTCACAGGATCTAATAAAAATTATTCACGTTTCTACCTATTGATTTTTTTAGTCCACTAAGACTAGATAAAGGAAAGGGTTTTTTATTTCTGATATCCCTTTTAAAAATTCGATCTTTTTCTACAACTTCAACTCCATATCTATAATGATCTTTGCTTCATATAATAGCCATTCTTACAGATACTTCAAAAACTTTTTAAAAGGTAAAATAAGAGTTTCCTGCAAGGCATAAAGGTGAGAGATTGTTAAGACAGACACCTCCAGTCGTTGATAAGTTACTTACTTCTTTGAACATTCCAATGATCTTTGTGTATATGTTTTAAATTGCAGTATTACCTAGATGGAGGTCAGTTTCCTGAGGAAGAATAGGGCTGAATTTAGTTTCACCAAAAGTTCTGCTACAGGCTCTTAAAGTTGAGCACCTTCTCTCTGCAGGTATAGTGGCTAATTTAGTTTCATAAATGATGCTTTTCAGTACCCAGATATAATGTACCATGAATTTCACTAGCTTAGAAAACTAGTTATTATGTAGCTTGTATTTCAAAAGTTCAAAGAAAAAGAACCATTAACCATCTTATTTTTATCAATCAAAATAATTGGATTGAAAAGAAAATGAAATTTTTGAGCAAATCTGTTATAATAATTGCTCCGTGATTTATGAAATATGAGTGGGCTGTTAAGAAATACACTCTCTGGTTGATGGACCATATATTGGGCTAGCTGTTCCTTAAGGTTGCTCTTCTGAAAGCAAATCTATTGCTGAAAGAAGTGCAGTGAAATGGGTAACAAATTGTGCATTAGAAGGCACTAGAATTATGACTGTCAGTCTGGAATGGAAAACATATAATTCAGAAGCATGCTTATTGGGAGATGAGACAAAGCATGAGGTCATAGGAAAGAAGGGCAGAGATGGGAATCATTAACAAAAAAACTTCTGAATTCTATGTGGAACAACACCGAACCCTCTCACAGGTCAGGTTTACGTTGTCTTAACCTTCTGGTGGGGGAGTGAGGAGGCCCATGAACAATTTAGAAAATTAGCGTTTATTTTTTTCACAGTTACTATTACCCTTGTTCTTCCTTATCTCTTCTGGACCATCCTCCGTTCTCTCTCTCTCTATCTTTCTCTTTCTGGCTCTCTTTTGAGTTGGGATCTCACTCTGCTATCCAGGCTGGAGTGCAGTTGTGGCAGGGTCACGGCTCACAGCAGCCTCAAACTCCTAGGTTCAGGTGATCCCATCTCAGCCTCCTGGGTAGCTGGGACTACAGGTGTGCACCACCATGCCCAGATGATTTTTTTAAAAATTGTAGAGCTGAGCCGGGCTCGGTGGCTCAGCCTGTAATCCCGCACCTTTGGGAGGCTGAGGTGAG